>NC_090729.1:50585835-50600835 GCF_036898095.1 Palaemon carinicauda
TAATAGGTTACATAAAAAGATAATTCAAGTACACAAACAAAGACAACATACCACAGCAAGCCCCCATCAAGAATACGGCTCCAATTTTGGGCTCCATGTATTAGGAAGGATATATATAGACCGAAAACAGTACAAGCTAGGGTCACAAAACTAGTTCCAACACTTTGCAAATTGGACTATAGACGGATAATGGAACCTCTTAAGTTATTTAGTCCGCAAAGTCGACGACTAAGAGGGCAGTTAATAGAACCATTCAAAATTCTTGAAAGCAAAATAAACGTTGATGAAAACAACCTCTTCACGCCTAGAACAAATCAGTCCACAAGCAATGGATACAAACTGGAATTGAAAAGATAAAACACCCATCAATGTGGTAATTTCTTTTTAAAATTAAATAGCAAATATAGTACATGGAACCGACTTCCAGCGGTTGTAGTGAAGGGTAATATACAGTTAATAAATTCAAGAAGAAGTAGGACAAGTTCATAAAAACTCTCTCAACCTTTGAACTTATTCGTTTCACTCAAGAACAAATGGAGTCTTTGCGGATGGACTATGAAGTTTTTGAGTTATCCAAAATGCTTGTAACTCCTAACACACACAAGTCAACGGCCACTGCTAGATTTAAACATAGATAAGCTCATAAGTCAGTCATCTCCTAGGCACATATAGTTGACGACACACCATCTTTATTAAATATGAAAAATAGTTACCATCAACACTGATTGCATAATACATTTTATGATATCAAGGATTCTTAATACCGTTTGAAAAAAAGTATGATTTTTTTTTCAAACGACAGTTTTTTTTTTATATATATTCAGACCTTCAATGGACATAACATATAAAGCTTTTTACCTTAGAAACAGCTTTGAAATAAAGTTAATATCTTTTTAATACTTTCGATCCGTAACTACAAGGAAAAGGGAAACTTTTCCTTAACTGAAATGCAAAACACATTTGCTAAGTAATTAATTACATGCAAAAGCTATTTCTTTTTCGAATCAGTCTTTTTTTTTTTTCAACGGTGAGTAAGTAGAAAGAATTTTTTTTTTCCTTGGTTGTGTCTTTCCTACTTAGAAAAAAATTTCCAAGTTTTCTATGAAATCAATTTTAAATAGAAGAATGATATAAAACCTCCTGGGGAATTAAATCATAAAATACATAAAAGCAATTCGAAAATAAAAAAGAACATGCTTAGGCCTATATATGTAAATGGAGAACTATAAGATTTGTTACATTTATTACTGTATTCACTTAGAAGATAAATTGAAATAATTCAAGCAAAGGACATCATCTTAAGATTACTGAACATCACCTTGAGATTGAAAGCATAGTAAGAGAGAGAGAGAGAGAGAGAGAGAGAGAGAGAGAGAGAGAGAGAGAGAGAGAGAGAGAGAGAGAGAGAGAGATTGGCCGTTTGGGTAAATATAATTCACTTATGGGTATCATAAAAATGTCATTGAATTCCTCACGAAGTCACTGGAGTATAATTTTGGTAAAAAGATAATTGTGTTACAGTTGACTTCGTAAAGTTAATTTAAAATCCATGTGTGTCATCTATTGGCATTTGTCCATTTTTTTTATATTCGCTATTTTACTGTGGGCGTTTTTATTCAATAACTATAAATAAAAGAAATAAAAAATGTATAATATTCTATTGGCATAATATTAGTTTCGGGAACCAGTTAAAAGACTATTTCTATGACATATAAATCCACTGAGTCTGAGGTAATAAAAATAAATGATGGATTAGAGAGATTTTAAGAGTATTGAAATTTAATTTAATATTCGTTTTCATGATAATCACGGCGTTCTAGCATGGCACTTTATTCATGATATTTCTTTTTATATCCTGGGATTATATTGATATCCTTTTTTTTGCTTAGGGTAGATCCTTTGAGTTTAATCTTCCAGTTGTTTTACCTCTATATGCGGTTGTAAAGCAGTTATTGCTTCCATTTATCTTTCACCGCAATGTTGTAGCGCTTTAAATATTCTTACTCATCGCATTGTGTCTTTTCCACTCTTCTTTTTATGTGAACTTTTGTATCAAACACCAAATCAGAATAAAAACATACAATAATGATTAGGATGGAAATCTATTGATATTAAGTAGTGAAATCGTAACTTTAACCAACATCATAGGACAAATCATAGACCAGTAGGAATCCAAAGAGAGAGAGAGAGAGAGAGAGAGAGAGAGAGAGAGAGAGAGAGAGAGAGAGAGAGAGAGAGAGAGTGAGGGGGGGGATTATACTCGTGTCAATAACGAAACTTGAAATTTATGAGGCAAGAAAAGCACGCTATCGTTTTTCTTGAATATACCATGTCAGCGAGAGTAATTTAGAATTTCATATTTCATTTTCCATTTTTCTCATATCCAACACATATGCCTTTCTCGAAGGAAAAAAAAAAACAGCGAAAGGAGAAAACTCCGTAATTTATAACCAAAATTTTCATGTATCGTCTTAAAAACTGGGAGAGGTAGATGTTAAAAGATTCGGTCATTGTTTTATTCTCACTTTCAAGTTGTGTGGATTCAATTGTATCATAAATTTGAATATACTTTATTACAAAATAAACATCTTGGAATACGGAAATATATTTCTTATAAAAAAGAAAGAAAGAAAAAAAAAGAGCATGGACTTTGTGTCAAGGTGAGACGACGCTGTGCCTTGTAGAAGAAAAATGGAGCAATCTAACTTAATTCATCGTTTATTTTACAAGACTTTATGAATTCATGTATAAGTCAACGGTATTAAAATCTGAATTTATATTTCAAATATGGGCATAGAGGTAATGATAATACTTTTAAGTTATAAAAGTCTTTTAATTAGGTATTTCAACGATATCCGTACACACATAATGCTGTACCTTTAGATTTATTCATATCAGTTTTTGGAAAAGTAGTCTCGACTTTCAATAAAAAAATAAGATAATTACTTTGCATTTGCAATGTTTAATAGATTATTATCGAACCTTTCCTTGTCCAGTTTCTTTCTTTCTCTCTCTCTCTCTCTCTCTCTCTCTCTCTCTCTCTCTCTCTCTCTCCTCTCTCTCTCTCTCTCTCTCTCTCTCTCTCTCTCTCTCTCTCTACTTTTCCCTATGCTTTTAATCTCAATGTGATATTCAGTAATCTTAAGATGATGTCATTTGCATGAATTATTTTAATTTATCTTCTAAATGAATACATGTATAAATGTAACAAATTTTAAAGTTTTCTATTTACATTTGTAGGCCTAAGCACTATAATTACCATAAAATTAAAAAACTCAGTTTGTTATTGACCTCATTAAATTTGCATCCGGTCTGGTTCTACGTGACTTGCATAATTAAAGGAAACTTTTTGATGATCAATCCATTCTGAGGAAAAGTTTTAATACTTCCAATCTAGTGTTTCTTGTTTCGCATTCACTAACTGTATTACAAAACCTTGTAGTGTAATAAACTTTTTATTCGTGATTTGCATAATAATATCTGCCACAGTCATTGACATAGTTTCTTCAGATTTTTTTTTTCCAATTCTGGCCATCCTTTGCGTTCATATCGTCTTAGAATGTACCGTACTATATATGCAGCAATTCTAATAGTATTGTCCTCCCCATCATGTAGTTTAGTGCCACAGAGTACTCCAAAAGTTTATTCTTACTGTGACGACATTGTGAAATGACCTTCCTAGCATGTCAGTTGGATAGCTGGAACTACAGATGCTCAAAATTGTTGCAAATATACTTTGCTGAACAAGTTGACTTGAATTTCTTTTCATGGTTCCATATGATACACACACACGCACACACACGCAAACATATATATGTATATATATATATATATATATATATATATATATATATATATATATATATATATATACATATATATATATATATATATATATATTTATATATATAAATATATGATATATATCTATATCTATATATATATATATATATATATATATATATATATATATATATATATATATATATATACATTTGTACATAAATATATGTATATATATATATATATATATATATATATATATATATATATAGATATATATATATATATATATATATATATATATATATATATATATAGATATATATAGATATATATATATATATATATATATATATATATATATATTTATATGTTTATATATATATATATATATATATATATATATATATATATATATATATATATATATATATATATATATATATATATATATATATATATATATATATATATATATATATATATATATATATATATATATATATAATATATATATATATATATATATATATATATATATATATATATATATATATATATATATATATATATATATATATATATATATATATATATATATATATATATATATATATATATATATATATATATATATATATATATATATATAACATTATATTTGGTCTTTTTAATTATTTTTCGTATATAGTTTATCAATTATATCTCTATTTCCTTTCTAATCTTGACTTTTTTCCCTGTTGAAGCCCATAGGCTCTGAGTGTTTCTGTATGCCGGTGAGTAAGTACACTTTTGTGACCCGATAAATAAGCTGGTTTAACGCGGATAACAAAAGGCTATCAAGTGCAATATAGCTACAATTTTCGTGAATAGTCGTTGATTAGTTTGAGGTCAGAAAAGTGGGATAAAATGCCAGCATAGGATAGTTATCTTGTGAATTACTAAAAGTCTGATCAAGATGGCGCTCTATAACACAGGCATAGCTTGGAAGGACATTGCTGCAATCAGCAAAAGTAAATTCCATGAGTTGGCGAAACAACAACTAGACCATTTGGTAACAGAGGTCCCTAGTAACTCCAACCAGTGTGAGGGAAAAATATTCTCAGACACATTCAAACAATATGATCCAACAAACTAGAGCAAGTCTGCGGAAAACATCAGCAAAATAATAGAAAAAATGCAAAAGAAGATCAAGGTCATAAAGAGACTTATAAAGAAAGTTTACATCAATCAACACATTCCAGCAAAAAACAATAAGAAATCTAATATGGTGAATATGCTGATTGATGCATTGGGAAAAAGATTGCCAAAAAGGTGCATTACATGTAAGATATGGTATTCTATTGTTAATCTACAACAGTTTATCAGGAAAGTCGATGCATGTCATGTACCAACACATCCTACCTGCGCTGAAGTGCAACAAAAAAATTAAACATAACGACACAAAGGTAATCTGCTCAACATGCTTAGTCTGGATAGAAAATATAATGAAGACGAAACTGAATCTGCAAATAGTTTAAGAACAAGATAATTCCATTCAAGAACAATAAAAAGTTCAATATGGTTAATGTGCTGATTGATGCGTTGGAAAAAAAACAATGCCAAAATAGTGCAGTACATGTAAGATATGGAACAGTATTCTTAACCCACAACAATTACTAAGGGAATGCGATGTATGCCACGTACCAACACATCCGAATTGTGCTGAAGTGCAAAAAAAAAAAATAAGTACTAAAGACAAAGGTATTCTGCTCTACATGCTTAATATGGATAAAAAATATAATTAAGTCTAGACTGAAACTGCAATTGGTTGAAGAAGAAGAAGAAGAAGAAGAAGAAGAAGAAGAAGAAGAAGAAGAAGAAGAAGAAGAAGAAGAAGAAGAAGAAGAAGAAGAAGAAGAGTAAAAAGTAAGAATGCAGAAGAAATCATTGATACAATATATGATGCCACCCAACAACATTCTTACGAAGAAATATATTATCAGATGAAAGCAAATAATAGACCTAAGAGACTCTACCTGGACTTATATACTTTTAGGGAAGAGCAAGAACAAGAAAAGAAGAAAAGAAAGATATAGTCTGCAATTCACTGAAAAGAGGGAATTGCAGCTTTGGCGAAATATGCTACAATAAGCATCCAAATATATGCCATAATTATTAAATATACGGTAAATGTACGTATTTAGAAGGTTATGGAGACGAATGCACAGATCTTAACCCAAAAATATGCAAAAAACCTGAAAGAAAAGGAGGCAAATTAAAAAGAAATTGCCGGTATATGCATCCTACAACCATGAATGAAAGTCAGAAAACTCAGCAAACAGAAAAAAAAGATGAAAGCTAAAATAAAACAAAAAAATAAACTAAAAAACAAGCCGAGTATATACTGCGTTATGCACAAAAGGCACCAAAATAAGATGCCTTTCAACCCAAATATGCACAATTAGAAGCCCAACTACAAAGGATGCATCTATAATGCGAGGGGTTGGTGCAGATATGTGGATAATTACAGGTATACACAATATTAAATATGAAGGTGAAAGAACAAATATAAAAGAAAAGTTGGATTATTTGATGGCTGAATTCTGGGAAATGAAGAAAAGAACACCATATCAGAACAGAAAGAAAGCATGCGAGAATCCATATTATTACCAATATTAAATAAAGAGGATGAAACACAAACCATAACAATGATGAATGCACAGGGTTTAGTCACTAATAACGATGAAAGGAAAATAGAGTTCTTAGAAGAACTAACCCTAATTTAAAAAATAGATATATTAAATATAACTGAAACATGGTATTCCCAAGAGACTGGCAGTGATGACCAGATAAGTGGTTTCCAAACATATAGATCAGACAGAACAAATAGGAATTAAGGGGGAACCCCAATATATGTAACACATAAATCAAGGAAAAGTCTGAGAAAAATACAGCAACACAGAATGTGAATTGATTGCGGTTGAATTTGAATATGAAAAACTAGCGAATATTGTAGTTTATAGTCCCTCAAATACTAAGGAGTTGGACATAATAATAGAAAAAAAATAGATGATATATGAAGAAACCATAAAGACTGGAATATACTCCTATCCATAGATTTTAACTTTCCCTTCGTGGATTGGAAAGAACGGATAGAAGAAAGTGGACGTATATATACATATGAAAAAGAGAGCAATAGTAGCCCAGAATATGAGGCAATTTGAAAAGCTTCAAGATATACTATTAGAACATAATATGCAACAAATAAACCACATTCCAACAAAAAAGGACAATGTCCTAGATTTAGTATTTGTCAATGAGGTGAGTTATGTTAAAGAAATAATAGTGTATAACACAAAAATTTCAGAACCCAATGTCATAGAATTAATAGTCCTTTCCAAAGCAAGTGCTCGCAAAGATAATCAAAGCACAAAATGATAGGAAGGATATAGAAAATATAATTTAATAGTAAAACTCGTCTGAAATAAATGAAGAATTGAACATAAAAAGGAAAAAAGTATTCGTAAGTGATAATATACAGGTAAATACGGATATATTTTACAAAATACTGGAGAAAACTGTTGAAAAATATGTAAAAAAAGAAAAAAAAACAATAAACATCAGACATGGATATCGAGAGACAGTAGGATCTTACTTCAGAAATTAGGAAGTGGAAGAAAAATCTGGCAAAAGGAAAAAATCTAAGGATAACGATGGAAATAAAATGTAGGATAGAAAATGCAGAGCCAAAGATTTTATAACCGAAAGAAAATGAAAAAAAAAAGACTCAGAAGAAAGGACACTTCAAAATAATAAAAAAAAAATAACCCAAAGTATTTTACTCCTATGCCAAAAAGATGAATAAATGGTGATTAGAAATAGGTCCTCTAAGATTTGAAAGACGGTTACTGAAAAAAAAAAGGATATATGCAACATTCCAGCAGAGAAATATAAGAGTGTGTTCACACCAAGAATTGCAAATGAGAATAATGAAACAGAAATGAGAGAAGAAAATGTTGAATATCCAATGGATGTAGATATTAATGAAGCAGATATAATGCAGGCTATAAGTGAAATTAAGAATGGATCGGCGGCCAGACCAGATGGAGTTCCAGCGATTTTGTTAAAAAAAAAACTGCACACACTATCGCGTAGCCGCTTGCAATACGGCTAAGACAAATTGTATTGTAGATATGAGCGAGATATATGTTACAAATAATTTAGCTTATATATCCCCTATTTTCAAAAGTGAACCAAGACTAAAGGCAAGCAATTATAGACCTGTTAGTCTAACATCACGTATTATGAAAGTGTATGAAAGCGTAATAAAAAAGAAAAATAATGAATCATTTGGTTAAAAATAATTTATTTAATATAAGTCAACACGGTTTTATGCCCGGAAAAGGTACACAAACCCAACTGATAGCACACTATGAAAACATAATACAGAAATATGATAAATGAAAAAGACACAGATGTGGTCTATCTAGATGTTGCAAAAGCATTTGACACGGTAGACCATAATATATTAGAGAAAAAATGAGAAAGCATAATATTGTTTGAAAGATAGGAAAATGGCTAAAAAAAAATTCTGAAAAACAGAAAACAGATAATGGTTGCAAATGACGAGAAATCAGATAAAGATCAGGTAATATCTGGCGTGCCAAAGGGTACGGTATTAGCTGCACTACTGCTTGTTATTATGATCTCAGACATAGACTGTGATATTAAAAAGTCTGTAGTGAGAATTTCGCAGATGAAACAAGAATAAGTAGAGAAATTACTTGTGATGAAGATAGGAACTCACTACAAAGAGATCTAAACAAAATATATGAATGGGCAGAGATAAATAGGATGGTATTTAACTCGGGTAAATTCGAATTAATATACTATGGAAACAGAGAAGGAATGGCATGTGCATACAGGGGACCTAATAATGAGACAATCACAAACAAGGAAGCAATTAAAGACCTTGGTGTAATGTTAAACACTGTTGGCTAAATGTAAAGAAAAATGGGAATGATATTCGGACACTTTAAAACAAGAAAAGCTGAACACATGCTTATACTTTACAAAACTTATGTATGTAGTACACTTGAGTACTACAATGTGATATGGTAGCCACACTACCCATAGGATATTGAACAAATAGAGAGTGTACAAATGTCCTATACCGCCATTATAGAAGAAGTTAAGGACCTTGACTACTGGAAGAGACTGCAATTTTTTAATGCCATACTGTAAAGAAAGGAGAAGAGAACGCTACATGATAATACAACCATAGAAGCAAGTCGAAGGAATTACTGAAAACATCATGGAGCTAAAAATATCAGAAAGAGCAAGCCAAGTTAGATTAATAGTGCCCTAAACTGTACCAGGATAACTAAGAAAGGTGCACAGGACATTAATCCACTACGCACTGGCATCAATAATGCAGCGACTATATATTGCGCTGCCACCTCATCCAACAAACATATCAGGAGTGACTGTAGCTGTGTTTAAGAATAAACTCGATAAATACCTAAGATGCATCCCAGACCATCCAAGACTGGAAGATGCAAAATACACCAAAAGATGCATTAGCAACTCTTTGGTGGATATACGAGTTGCCTCACACTGAGGGACCTGGGGGAACCCAAACATAGAATAAGGTAATAAGGCTAGGCAAAGTATTCTCGTTCTCTAACTATTATTGTAGCTTGGCTAATAATGAATCTATGTTAGGATATATACCCAAATAAAAATAACGAGTGTATTTGTTTACATATGTCAACAAATGTTGATGTAGGAGTTTAACCTTTCCGCTTTGCATTATATTCTCAAGTGGTAAGATTAGTATCAAGTCCCAGATGATAGAAGGTAAGAGGTTTCTCTGCCAAAAGCATTTTTTAGCTTTTCTTAGTGACTAGTATATCCAACTATATAATGACCACGCAGTGTTACTTAACCTCACTGTTCAGAGAGTAAAACCATATAAACTGTATTGACCCTATTAGTTTATATTTCCCTATATTCATATATTCATGCTTTTATGAACTACCTTTCTAATTGGATTTACTAAGCTTTTAAGCAGCCTACCTAAGAAAAGAGAGGGATTTTGCCTTGAATAGACCTGTCAAGTATGGAATAATTCATTCTCATAATATTGCATCAACATGCGTATCCTTTCTTTTTCTTTCCTATAATATTTTGTTCATTTGATTTTACTTCAACTTGACCGAATTTTATTCTAATTGCCAGAAATTATTAAAACCACTTGCATCAAAATTATCTCTGATGAAACTGATAATGCCATATTTAAAACTTTTTGGTAATGTTACCAAGGCAAGGATTATAGAGGTGTCCGAAACAGAATCTGTCATTTTGTATGTGTCTGTATATTTGATGGTTTCCGAAACATTGTTTTGATGCTCCTATGTGCCTCAGTTTGGTACCTGGAGAAGAAAGGTATGTTATTACCTATCCAGTGTGGATTTAGAAAAATGCAGTCAACGACTGAAGTGTTGATACAACTTGTGTCCTCTATTTGTGATGCCTTTTCTTAATAATAATAAAAAAAAACACACACAAGCACCATGTAAGTCTTTATGGGCCTTGAAAAGGCAGCTCATAATGCATGGAGATATGGTATACTTAAAGCTATTCCTAATTTGGGATTGAGAGGAGAGCTACCATTGTTCATTCAAGCATTTGTTTCACATACATTTTTCCATGTTCGAGTGGGTGAAACTCAGAGAGGAAATGTCAGGAAGAGGGAGTTCCTCAGGGTAGTGTGCCAAATGTAACAATATTTGTATTAGCCATCACTGGGATAACCTCTGTCATTCCTCAAAATACTCTCTCGACATTGTTTGTAAATGTTCTCTCAATATCATTTGCTGGAGCTAAAATGTCAATAGTTAAGAGAAATTACAACTCTCAATTGACAAAATAAGTAAATGGTCTAATATGAATATATTTAAGTTTTCGATAAATAAAACTGCTGTTGTCCATTTCTCTCATATTCAGGGAGTACGTCAAGACCTTGATATGTACATTAAAAGTCAACGGATCCCATGTGTAAGTGGTTAGAATTTTAAGATTGATATTTAATTGTAGACTTACATGGGTTCATCAATTAAAACTTTTAAAAGCAAAGTGCCCCGAGGCTCTGAATCTTTTAAATGTATTGTCCCATACACCATGAGGGGCGGACCACAAAACTAATATTTATCAAAAATTACTTATGGGTTTGAAATATACTCCTCAGCCATCCCAAGTCGACTGAAGATTTTATATTCTATAAACCATATTAGTATCATATTGATGGAACATCACCTATCCCAAACCTCGTTGTTGATGCTGGATGTTTAGACCTTTACCAAAAGCCTTCTATCGTTTGGTATTGTGTTAGGTTCCAAAAACTTCCAAATTCATTAGACTATTAGACTGCAAACCTCGCAAGGCCATCAATATACTTCTTCGGGTGAAGCAGTTGGTACACAGTCTTGATATACTTATGAGTAAGATGATTCCATTTAAAATATCATCAACTCCTCCCTGGAAATTACCAGAGATACCTTTTTGTAAATATTTTATAGGTGTTAAAAATAATATGACTGACTTAGAAGCCAGCCGTCTTTTATTCAACATATTGCAAAACATAGGGAATCGATTTTTATATATACTGGTAGCTCTAAAGCTGATAATGGCTTTGGATTTGGAGTATATAGCAATAATTCCAATTGTAGAGATGCACTTCCTTTAGGAGCTTTCATATTTACTACCGAGCTGTATGGCATACTAAACGCTATTGTGAAATTAGCGTTGGATGAGGATGGCAATTTTACCATTTTTAGAGATGCAAGGAGTGTCCTTCAAGCTTTAGAAGTTTTTAATTCTAGTAACACTTTTGTTTAAAAGATTCTAGAATAGCTTTTTATAATTCCGGCTCAAAGGGTATGTCTGAAATGAGAGGGAAAATTTACTGGCTAGGAATGATGCATCTGAGATGCTACCAAGAGGGTACCCCATTCTCTGTGATGATTCTTTACCTAGCATTAAGAATTTTATTTATAATTATTGGCAAGAGTATTGGAATGGTATAGTTGATAATAATATGAGAGAAATAACAAATGTTAGATCTCCAGGCAGGTATAACATGATAACCCGAAAGTGGGATACTACTCTTTGTCGTCTCTGATTAGGTCACCCTCGGTTTACACATATGTTTGTGCTAATTGGCTGACACCAGCCATATTGCGACGAATGTATGGTGCCTTTGACAGTGAGGCATATGTTGACCGAATGCCCCACTCCAAATACTTTAAGAAATAGATATCCGTCTAAGGCTCGAGATGAGGCTGGCAGGTTTTTCCTTGCATAGATTCTTGGACATGATGGGTCATACCATGCTAGCGGTATTTCTAAATTTATTTCAGAAGCAGGTCCTCTAAAAGTTATTTAACATCTATGAAAACATATTTACTTTTATGGTTTTGAATATAATTTCTTTTATTCTTTATTTATAACAAATGATACCCATGTCACTGACCTTAGATGTTAGAATGCCAGAACACTCTCAATCAATCAATCAATCAATAAGTTTTACAAGGTAGGAAAACATTGATCAATAAAAGTTATTTTCATAGAATTTTTTCACTTATCTTAGTAAAAAAAAAAAAAAAAAACCTGCTTTCGACCTTCTTTCTTTCCAAAAATTTGAATAAGACAAAAATGCATCATTCTTCAAGTAAGGATATCATTATTATGACAACCATATTTCTTTGGGTTTGCGATGGGGGATAATCTCCTATTAAGTTTCAGTTGTAAAACTAAGGAAGAAGGAAATTTGAGAAAAATCTACGGTTAAATTACCCGCCAGTTTTAATAATACATGTAATTGTTTTTGCAATTGCATAATCGTGTTGAAAAATACTTTGATGAAAAAATAAATAACTAAAGCAAAAGACAAAGATGATTCCGAGTTATATATAGATTTGGTAAATATAAAGAGAAATTGTCATTTTCACATTATTTTTATTGCCTATCAATTCCTTTTATTTCTGATTTAGAGTCAATCAATCTATTTATCGGAATTTGATAGTGGATATTCAATGAATTTCAGAAATAGTTCTCCCGTAATTTTGGAAATCTGATCTGTTGAGGACATCACTTTTTAATAGCAATAATAATGCTAAAAATATTAATTACAATATTGAAAGTTTAGGATTAATCACTTAAATATATCAGATTACAGTTATTTATCATACTTAGTTTAATTAACGTATTCCTCCCCGAATGATTAATTACAATTTAGTTGATGCCTACACACTTCACCACTTCTCTCAACCTTCTTCACTTCAACCGAAAGCACATCTTCCAAGTCTCCTCATGGGTGTATTGATTTTTTTTTTTCAACATTATGTGAAGCTCATTTTGCTCCTGATAACTAGATTTAAAAAACTCTTTTTTTCTGTTTATGTTTAATTACCATACTCACTTTAGAGAAATTTTAGCCAAGAATATCATAATCTCTTCCAAATATAAAGTCAAGAGACCCATAGATGAAATATTCGACGACGATATTTTAATACCACCACCGGGTCAAGAGATAAATGTAATAATAATATATTTCTTATTCTTTAATGTATTTTTAAATAAAAGTTTTCCCAAGAAGTGTATAATTGAAATTTAATGAATTTGAATGAAACTATTATTCCTAATTAACCAAGATTGGAAGAATCAATCTGTTGCTGATTTCTACATCTTTAGAAATAAAAATAAAAACGCAGGAGCTAACAGTCCTAAATGTTTCCTGAGTTTTCAGAGAAGTTCTCGTGATTTATAATTTTCATTAAATTTTTATGTACGTATATTCGATTTTGTTGCTTACCTAGTTTTCGTTATTATTTATTGTCATTATGAAACTAATTTCAATGTTTGGGGATGTGATTGTTAAGTGTGAAAGAAATATCCACAAAAGTGATGAAATTGAAAAGAATACTAATCGAAGATAATTTGAGTTAGGAGAGCAAAGTAAGTCTTGATTGGGGATAATACAGTGTGATAATATATATATATATATATATATATATATATATATATATATATATATATATATATATATATATATATATTTACACACACACACACACACACACATATATATATATATATATATATATATATATATATATATATATATATATATATATATATATATATATATATATATATTAAGATATATAAATAAGTAAATGAAGTAATCTTTGTTGATTCACCGGGTGTTTGGCAGTTTTCTTTATCAATTTGTCGTCAAAAGTCTCTCTCTCTCTCTCTCTCTCTCTCTCTCTCTCTCTCTCTCTCTCTCTCGCTCTCTCTCTCTCTCTCTCTCTCTCTCTCTCTCTCTCTCTCTCTCTCTCTCTCTCTCTCTCTCTCTCTCTCGTATGTACTCATTACCTTGATGGTGGATTTTTTGTTAGGTCACGCAGGAAAATTAATTGCATTGGACGGTCTTCGTTATTTTGTTGTCGTGTTTACAGAACCTTGCATAAAACATTCAGCGTTTTAGTGATCGGCAATGAAAGTATTTGCATATATTGCACCAGGAAATGTTGAGATATATTGCAGAATCGAGGTGTCGTTTGTTCTATATAAACATGGATATAAAATTTCCCGCTCTCTCTTACTTGTTATTTAGTTATTTTCATAAGTAGAGTGGTTTATATAGTATATTTGACAACTTGGTTGTCACTATAGAGACAATTGGAGAGAGAATATAGGCATAGATTTGCAAATTGGATTTTTTTTTCCGAGAAAACTGTTGTCTGATCATCGATGCAATATTCCGTGAAAATTAAGTTTTTATCTTTTATGCTCCTATTCAACATATCACCATCTGATCGATAGTAGATTGGAAATGGAGAAATATTGATGTTTTTGATGGTGATAAAATAAAAAAAAAAATCACCCAATGTTAAGTGTTACTGTCGTTATTCATGATTCTTCACAATATAAACAATAAGAAATATGAAACTACAGAGTTTCTTTTACACACATTATCAGTGTTAATCTTCTGTGCATGTTGTATGAAATTATCATACTAATAAATGCTGCTGGTTTTCATATGATTCTCAGGTGATGTATATACAAGTGATTCTATGAAAATTTATTGCTTTTTTCTTCATAAATTCAATTATTAAACGGTAGTGGACTTTCATCTTGATTACTAAGACAGTTTTATATGTTAGGCTA
>NC_090729.1:50608335-50610835 GCF_036898095.1 Palaemon carinicauda
CTAAATATAACATTGGGAATTAATATAAAAAGAAAATCACAAATAAAAAATAAAAGTACACACACACCACACGTTTATTCACAAACTTAAAAGGAAAGTCAATGTTACTTCTTCGGTTACTTTAGATGACAAATCAAATCAATCAAAACATCAGTAGAAAAGGGGAACCGTTAGTAAGGTAGAAATACTTATGGAATAGTTTTCTGAAGGTCTTCAGGCTTGCGAACGTTGTAGAAGGGGTACTGACATTCATATGAAACTGGCAAGATGACCGGATACGAACATGTCACTGAAAGGTTGGCATCAACATGGGACATTTGAAGTTTTCTCCAAGAATTCGATGATAGTGTTGAACTAAGGCAAGCTGCAGGCAGTGTAGGCTACTTCTCGTCACAACCAAGGAGGACTGACTGCTTCCATTTCTCTTCTTCTCAGTCATAACTGGATTTTGTAGATAGGCGTTTGTTGTCTGAAGGGAAGGTTGGAAACTGGCCTTATCAGACTTCTGGTGTTTTTATCTCGTTAGGACTGTGTTCTCATCTGCTTCAGACATAGTTCGTCTCCTGTCTTATGCCTGTCCTATCTCTCCTGGACAATGTCTTCTTGAAGTATATATACCCATGTATTGGCAGAGTTAATTAAAGTGGGCAGTGGTCATTTCCCCAGAAGGCGTTTTTTAAACAATTCTGCGTCTCCAATGGCTTTCTCAAAAACACCCACTTCGATAACGCCAAGGACGCTCCTAGAAGAAATTTTTGATGCAATCTGGACCACCCATTAAGTCGTAGCCAAAGGGCAGCACGTGTCCACCAATTATGAAATATTTCATAAACAAGGATATCCCTCCGGCTTAGTTTCTCAAAATATGCTGACTCCACAGATTTTGGCATGACATCTTAGTCAAAACAAGACAGTCCCCTTATCTCTGCAGGCCCTTTTCATCGAGGCTCGGATTACTTTCAAAATGTTGACGACAGTGGAGTGATGACATGTTCGACCAAAAAAAAAAAAAAAAAAAAAAAAAAAAAAAAAAAAAAAAAACACTGTAGTTGAATCTGGTGTCACTTTTCACACTTTGGGAATATATATTTTTGTTTTTTTAATAACATATCCCTTCAAAGGTATTGTATCTATATTATTTCATATTTTTGTTTTTTGATAACATATCGCTCGAAAAGTATTGTATCTATATTGCATCCATTCAGATATATTATAAATGCAAGGATTTTCCTTGAACCTATTGGCCGCAAGTGAATACCATCCTCGGGGGTTTTTGAGAACCCAGAGATACATGGAAAGAAGGGGTATATTATTTTGTTTTGTTTTTTCAACTAATTGATAAGTTTTTTATAGTTGCATATTTTTCCTATTTTACCCGAGTTCTCTAGAATACAATGAATCACTAAGTCCAACTGATTTTGCTCTGCTGTGGCTCGCTTCGTTTGCAATTCAACATCATCTTACTACTTTGTTCTGTCAAGCGATACTTGGTTGTGGTGTACTCAACACCGAGTATTTGTATGTTAATCACATTATCTAATAAATCTGTTAGTTCAACTGGTTTTTAACCATCCTACAACTATAAGGGCACTTAGTAGAGCGCCGACCTCCACCGTGGTAGCTTATTTATCGACCTTTTCCTCATCCTTGACCTTCATCTTTGACCCTACCACGTAATAATTGGTATGGATTTTCAAATACTCAAAAAAGAGCCAAGTTTGAAGTCAATGTGACAATGATGTCAAAACTTATCGCTGAATCCGTGAATGGGACATTTTTCTTGACTGTGACCTTGACCTTTGATTTTGACCTTCCAAAATTACATAATTTCCAGCCTTTCACATGACCGTAAAAAACAAATCTCATTACTCTGAGATTAAAACTGGGGCCAGGAACCTTTTTACAGATATATACACACAAACCAGCACATATATGAAAAAACATAACCTCGTTGGCCAAGGTAATAATAATAGTGGCAATAAGAATCCATTTAATAATAACTAAATGCAGTAGATCTACTAAAAATGTATCAAAGATAACAATTTACAAAATAGCTTTCCATACTGCTGCTGCCAGGATCAGCTATGATGAAACCATTGCCATTAATTTATTTTTAGCGCAACAGGAGTTCCTAGCAAAAGGGCACTTGATAAACAAAAAAAAACAAAGAAAAAAAATACTGCAAACGGTCAAATTTCAAGCAACACTAGTATCCTCTCTACTTGGATTGTGCTACAGAATCGATATGAATTACTGTATCCCAATATTTACAATCATGTTAGCTTGGTTTAGTTCCCCTGTAGTTACCACATTCCATGACATATGTTATTGGACCAAAAAGGAAAAAGCTGTCTTTCAATGGATATTAATAGCCCACACAAATGAGTATTGGTAATAACGTACAGTCATTGATGTATGCAGTGATCCTATTTCAGATATTTTTTTGCCGTATAAATTAAATCTTAGTATTTGTATTAACGTACTCTCTCTCTCTCTCTCT
>NC_090729.1:50628335-50636086 GCF_036898095.1 Palaemon carinicauda
CAGAATTCTAACTTCTGGAGCGAGTATCCCTCGTGAAAGGGATATCGCGACATATCAGAGGACGTATTCTAGACACATCACATGGCAATCTACTTCCTGGACAGAGATTTCGTCTCGTAGGAGGTGATTGGCGAGATACGAATTCGGGAAAGAAAAAGGGGAGCCGCTCCCAAGGCTTCCCTATCCCCCGATTCGTATGCGTGCCTGGCGCCAATCCTGGCACCATCTGTATTCCTTGTAGCGTACACGAGGTGCTACAGATACTGTATGTAGGGAGGGGTCCTACAGCCCTTTCTTAAAAAAGGCAAGGGCGGGTCCATCAGGACGACATGGCCATCTCACCCAAAAATAGATTTTTCGCTTCGCTCAAAATCCGTTTTTTGGGCTCAAGCCATGTCGTCCCTTATGGAAGTGTACTAGAGCATTACTGTATCTGTGGATTCTCAGAACGTGCCGTACTCCCCGGAGGTAATTTTTTCCCGGTGGACTAGACCTAGAGACCTAAGATGTTACCGTTATACATCTTTTCAACTAACTATAAACTATGTTAGAGCTTCCTGCCCCCTACAGGGAAGAGTCCTACTAGACTCTGGAAAAGTCTCGAAGAGTACATATATCTATGTATGAATACCAGGCAAGCTAATATAGTGGTCTCGCCCTATATTAAGTAAAGCATAGTTTGTAAAGAACCACTGCGTCAATATGAAATATCGACCAGTTCTCCGCACAATACTTGTATTGGACAAAGGTTTTATATCCGCATAGGAGGAAAACCAATGCAACATAGCTTGCATAAAGGAACAATTCTATTAGAATTATCCAGATAAGGGTACATAGAATGAATGCTCAATTATACCAATAAATTGACACAGGTGAAGGAGACGCAAGGTTCTCAAGAACCAGATTATTGACAGGCAATAAATAGACAGGTTAACCACAATTATATATATATATATATACATAAGAAGAGGATAACCCAAAACTTTAAGCATAAGTATGATAGTAAACAGAGCTTGTTTGTCTGAAAGAAAAAACATTAGATGCCACTTTTAAGATACCGAGGTATCAAAGTCATAAAGCCTGTATTACAAATCAATGACATTAGCGTTAGAAACGCTCGGCACACATGTCTGCACTTATGCTAGGTTCACCTTCGGAAATGGAACAGTCTGGATGGGCAACACAGTGCCCTCACTTAGTTTGTAGTAGAGTATGTAACTACACACTCACCCTGGAATTAATCGTCCCAATTAAGGCCACTGTTCCTCGCAGAGTTAAACAGTAGGGTTAACACCGCGACCCACTGCTACCACAGATCTCTTTTAGTTCCTCTACTTGCTTCGCATAGTGGCGAAAGAACACTCTGGAAGACTTCCAGCCAGTGTATGAACGGAGATGTTCAAAATCCATACAATTAAAGAAATTTAAGAATGAGGCAACTTTCCTCGGATCGTGACCTGCGGGTGTATTGTCAGGATCCGCTCTGCGAATAAAATATGTGATTTTCGCTCTGAGTTGATTCAGAGATAAATTTGAGCCTGATGTTTCTCCCCTGAATAGTTGACCACCCTTGAAGTCTGAAGTTCTATGAAGATAGACCTTTAGGCATTCTACTGGACATAGAGATGCATCTTCTTTCAGAGGGCAGATTCTCCAGGGACCCCACCTGTTGGTGGGTAACTCATTCTTGGCGAGAAACGTAGGATCCGGAAACAGGTTCAGTTCTCCCCCATCCAGGAACTGAACACGACCTGCCTCTCTCGAGAGGCTACAATCTCACTAACCCTGGCCCCGGACGCGAGTGCAAAATAGGAAAATAACTTTTTGTGTCAAATCCTTTAACGCACACTCTTCATTGCTCAACAGAGAAGCGAAATGAAGAACTTGTCTAAAGACCATGAAATGGGCTTTGGAGGTGCTGAAGGTCTGAGCCTAGCACAGGCTTTCGGGACTTTATTAAAGATCTCGTTACCTAGGTCGACCTGGAAGGCATATAGAATGGGTCTTGTCAAAGCAGACTTACACGCTGAAATCGTGTTCGCTGCCAACCCTTGACCATGGAGGTGAGAAGAAAGATAAGCAGAAGTCTGTCAAGATCTCCTGCGGATTCTTCGCCTTGACAAAAAGGCCACCCATTTTCTCCAAGATGACTCATATTGCCTTCTAGTAGATTTGCACTTATATTCCTCAAGGAAGTCTATACTGGCTTTCGAAATCCCGAAACGCTTTCTCACCGCTAGGGAGAGAAAATCATGAGCTGCGGGGTCCGGGTTTTCTGTAATGAAGCGCAGACAGTTGACTTCTGGACTCGCTGGGTCAGAACTGGATCTGGGTAGTGGTACAAACTTCAGCTACAGTTCCAATGCCAGGAGGAGCCACACGCTGTTCGGCCACTTGTGGCCACTATTGCCGCTACCCTTTGAAGGATCTCAGTTTGTTGAGGACCCTCAACAGAAGGTTGTGAGGAGGGAACAGATAAATCTTGGACCATCTGTTCCAGTCGAAGGACATCGCGTCCACTGCTTCCGCTAAGGGGTCCTCGTACGGGGCACATACAGGGGCAACTTCTTGTTGTCTTTCGTCGCAAAGAGGTCTATCTGCAGTTCTGGGACTGATTCAGAATGAAGGAGAATGATCCTGCGTCTAAGGACAATTCCGACTCTATCGGTGTGAACCTGGATAGAGCGTCCGCTGTCACATTGCGGACTCCTTGAAGGTGAACTGCCGACAGGTACCACTT
This sequence comes from Palaemon carinicauda, assembly GCF_036898095.1. Lineage (NCBI taxonomy): Eukaryota > Metazoa > Arthropoda > Malacostraca > Decapoda > Palaemonidae > Palaemon > Palaemon carinicauda. The sequence goes on from NC_090729.1 coordinate 50,631,076, forward strand.
CTTCTTTTCCGCCAATCGGAAGACGGCCAACATCACCTGGTTGAGAGGTGGTGACCTCGATCCTTGTCGATTCAAGTATCTCACAACTACCTCGCTGTCTATCACCACCTTATGTGGATCAAGTGTCACGGGGAGACTTTGTTTAAGGTAAGGAGCACTGCCCTAGCTTCTAGAAAGTTTTATGTGAAAGGTCTTGAATAGCCTGGACCAAGTCCCCTGGACTTTTTTCCGATGAGAGTGACCTCCCCATCCCTCTTTCGAGGCGTCTGAGTGAATCGTCACCGACGGGGGAGGTGGCTGAAGAAGAACCGACTTCTTTAGATGTCTGGCTTGGGACCAAGCCTGAGAAGAGTACTTAGCCGAAGCGGCTGGTCTTCTCAGATCTCTTCACGCGTTTGATGCATAACTTCTCCAAACTCCGATTGCATCCTTTAGCTGTGCTCTTAGCACTGGGTCTGTCACCGAAGCAAACTGGAGAGAGCGCAGTACTCTCTCCTGCTCGTGTCTTGATATCCTTTCGGAATCTTGAAGTCTCTTGACAGAACCCGCTATCTCCTTCCTTTTCTTCGCCAGGGTGGAGAAACAGTGTGACAAAAGGTCCCAGTGGATTCCCTGCCACTGGAACCTTTGAGATGGAGAAAGTCGAGACTTTTTCTGTTGATCTTGAAGCCTAGGTACTCTAGGAACTGGATCACTTGACTGGAAGCTTGCAAGCATTCTGTCTCGGATGCTGCCCACACCAACCAGTCGTCCAGGTAGGCTACTACCTGAATTCCCTTTAGGCGTAATTGTTTGAGAGCTACGCTCGCAAGCTTCGTAAAAATCCTTGGGGCTATGTTTAGCCCGAATGGCATGGCTCCGAAGGCGTATAGTCTTCGTTTGTAGCCTGAACCCTAGGTAGGGGGAGAGTCGATGGCTAATTGGAATGTGCCAATAGGCGTCTGACAAGTCTATAGAGACGGAATATGCCCTCTTGGGCAGTAAGGTCCTTATGTGTTGCAGTGTTAGCATTTTGAATTTGCAATTCACTATGAACTTGTTGAGTGGCGACAAGTCCAGAATGACTCTGAGCTTTTTCCGAGTCTTTCTTGGGAACACAAAACAGCCTCCCTTAGAAATTGATGGGCTTCACCCTTCGGATCACCTTTTTTCTCCAACAGTTCTTGAACGTACTCCTCCATAACGGGGGGTGGAGTGTTGGAAAAACCGAAGGCACGGGGGTGGAGTGCTGTATCAGCTCCCGCCCAGTCCATTCTTGAGTAGGCTGTGGGCCCAGGGATCGAAGGTCCACCGATCCCGAAATTTCAGAAGTCTCCCTCCTACCGGTATCACCTCACTTGGACTGCCGTCCTGAGGTCTTGCCTTCCTGACCACGACCACCCCTGAATCCCCTTCCCCTTGAGGGGCGTCTAGACGAGCCTCTGGCTGCTCCTCTAGGCTTGCTCGAAAGGAAGTAGACTGCCCTTCGAACGCGGCCTTATCAACAACTTCTTTGACCAAGTCGGTGGGGAAAAGGTCTTTTCCCCAAATGTTGGAGGAGATTAGTTTCTTTGGCTCGTGCCTCACCGTAGCCGAGGGTAAACACGAACTCCCTGCAAGCTCTCCTTGCCTTGACAAAGCCATAAAGGTCCTTCGTCACTGTGGCCAGATGAGGCTTGGCCACTACCATGAACATTTCATGAAGAGACATTGAGGCAGTCAGTCTTTTCTTTTGTATCGAACTCACTTCGCAAAAGAAAGTCAGACAGGTTAGGGAGGTCCTTGCCGAACTGACGTCCGGCAATATCAGCCTCCAACTTTCCCACTGAGAACGTAAGATGGACGTCCTTCCAGTCTTTGTGGTCCATAGGCAGGGCCAGCGACAAGGGTTTACACTCCTCTAGGGAGGGGCAAGACTTGCCGGCCTCAATTGCTTTTAGTACAGCCAGAAACCCTTTCTGTAAAAAGGGGAAGGCTCTAGTAGGCGAGGACACAAAGGAAGGGAACTTCTATTCAATGCGGCTACCTTGAGTTAGAGAAGCCCCTCTCTTTCATCGAGGATGAAAGTAGAGCTTGAGCCTTAGCATGGTCCATCACTATGACCTCCTTCGGCTCTGTCTCCTCCTTTGAAGCTGGTTCCTTCCTCAGCCGGAAATAACAGTCCGGATATGATGCCTTGCTGGGCCAGAATTCCACCTCCTCCAGGGGAACTGAGCCCAGCTTATCCGAGATGACGATCTTTCCAGTCGTCATCGGCGTGTGCTCAGCATACCTCCATGGGTTAGCATCTGAGCACAAGGAAGGTCTTTCACATTGAGCTTTTTCTGGGGCCCATGTGATTCTGCAAGGCACGGCATTTGCAGTTCCATTGCAGCCGCCCTTCTCCTGATTCTCCTTCTGCATTTGTTGGATCATTCCAACAATAGAAGAGAGGGCCTGTCCCAGCTCTACTGGGAGACCGGCCGATGTAGAGGGGCTTGAACTTCATCCTGGGCTTCTGCCAGGAGGTCTTCCTCCTGACACCCGTCCACATCAGACATCCTGTCATCTAGCTGGATGTCTTGCATCGCGACCGCGACTTCAGCATCCACCTGGATCTGAACTTAGGGGATCTCCTCTTGAGGCTGGGGAATCACTGCATCAGCTGATGTCTTAGAGAAAGGATACGCCCTCATCTTCTCACTTGGAAGATAAGGGCCAGAAAGTGTTTCTTTTGGAAGCCCCTTACCCAGGTACGAAGCTTCTTCCTAGCTATTTAAATGTCTCAGTAATCAGGTTAGTGCACACAGTACATACCTGAGGGTCCCAATACCGGAGATCATCCTTGGAGACAGCGTATGCTGCGTGTCTCCTACAAAACTCATGTCTGCAGAGGTTCTTGCTGCTGACATTGCAGAAAGCACTTCCCCACTTCGGAGTGTCCTTCTGTAAAGAGAAGAAATTTCCATGAGTATCAAGTGAACTATGTATCACTGGATATGCATAGTATAGCATAACAATTCAGAAAGGAAAGACACACACTTGTGTTTCCCTCACAACCCATTGCTGCAGCCTTCCAGATAATAAAATCAAAATGGTTTATCTCTTCTAGAGTAACCAATGCAAGGTTTCCAGAGGAAACAGGTGGAGCTCACACCTAAGCAATGATTTTAAAATCCTGGATAATAGACAGGGAAGAACTCAGCTTCCTATCTGTAGGGCAACAGCAAAGGGATGTGCAAGAAAAAACAATAGTGTTAGAAGACACAGTGCTGTACCAAAACCCTTACCATAGTTTTCTTCTTACTGTATATGTTATACTGAAGAATACTAGTACAGTATAGGGGGATGTGTGCCGGCCTGCCTTTGCCGGCCGGCACACACCACAACTAGCTTTAAAGTATACTACTTAACAGCTATAGGGCGGCAGCACTCTGATTCAAATGCCTGTGCCGGTCGGCAGCAACTGCCGGCCGGTAACAGCCAGTGTTGGCCGGCAATGGCTGCCGGCCAGCTACACAAGGTAGTACCCAGCTGCCGGCCACACTCTTGGTGACCGGCAGACAAGGGCTGACATAAGCCGGCCGGCAAAGGTACAAGACCGATGCCCAGCTGGCAGCAAAAGAACCAGAGGACTACACCTGCCCGGCTGCCGGTCTCATAGGCCGGCAGCCGGGACAGGTACAGCACTAGAAGAAAAATAGAATGGATGCCGGGATAAGAGTGTACACAACCTCCAAGCCCGTCAACCGAAAGAGTGCATATAAGGAAGGGGAGAAACTAATTCAGGCTTCCTTGACCAATGCCGTCCGCTCTGCCGGCAGGCATGGATGAGGGACCAAGAGAGGTCCGGGCAGCACTTGAAAACATAAGACCCTTGCCGGCCAGCAGCTCTGCCGGCCGGCAAGGGGCTGAGTCAATTCCACATCCTAACCTATACTAGGTCCAGAAGTAGAACGACGTACAGTACAGTAAGACCCCTGCCAGCCAGCTCTGCTGGCCGGCAAGGGGCTGCGAAGAAAGAGGGGGAAGGGACAAGAGGGTCCTGCCAACCTTGCTTTAGTGACAGATCACCCGCAGCCAAGAATCTTATCTTAGCCTAAGGGAGATCTAAGGGGAAAGGCCAGCAATACTTGCCAGCTTCCAGAGCACCAAAGCAAGGAAGGCGTTGCTACTCCCAAGGGAAGAACTTATCCTCCCCCGAGAACAGCAACAAGGACTAGTCTGGTAGATCACAAAAGAAGGAATCATATCCACAGAAACCTTCGGTAGTGACCTAAGGGAGCTAAGCTCCCTTTGTATGTGTTAGGTCAGCGAGGGGGGACTCAGCCCCAAGCCAGACAACACAGACTCAGACTAAAAAACTCTGTTGTTCTGTCCCTCTTGAACCATAACTACAGGAACAGGAAGGTACAGTAACACCCTAGTATAGTTTTATCGAAAATAAATTCGGAAAAAAACCACTTAGGGATAAGCCCAAGGCTTAAACAGAGGGAAAGGGATTGCATACCTTCTCCGAAGAAAAGAAAGCAACCGGGGAGTATGATAAAGTATACTAAGGCTCCATAAGCAACTAGCCTAGGCACCAAGAGAATCGATTACCTAATTCACCGAAACTCACTCGTATACTATCTTGGGAAATATTCCACACAGTCTAAAATGTATAAAATATAGCCTAAAGCTTCAATAAAATTTTAATTACACTCAGAAAAACCATAATCATGCATGAAGTACTAGGACCAAACGACTAGGCTACATGGCCTAGCGTAGCCAGAATGGCGAATACTTCGCCAAATAATACTAAGCACGAAAGGAAATCCTAGTAATGCTAAATAGCTAAAATTTATTAAAGCAAAACTACCAGGAATGTCGCTCTGACTAACTAATTTATACCTAGCGAGCGACAGAGTCCAAGACGCCTCTGGTAGGCTACGGCTCTTGTATCAAAGATTAATCCTATTAATCACTCAAAATTTTACCAAGAGCCTACATTTATACATAAAAGACACTATACTCAACTTATCAGAGGCCGACGAAGACGGAGAAGCCATGA
>NC_090729.1:50636586-50644086 GCF_036898095.1 Palaemon carinicauda
CGATATCCCTTTCACGAGGGATATTCGCTCCAGGAGTTAGAATTCTGGTAACTTAAGGTAAAATCTCTGGGAATATTGCCGTAGTTGTAATATACCCTAGGAAGCTACCCTATAGGAACTTCCATCAGGACGACATGGCTTGAGAACAAATATATATATATATATATATATATATATATATATATATATATATATATATATATATATATATATATATATATATATATACTTTATATACATATATATATATATATATATATAATATATATATATATATATATATATATATATATATCTATATATATGTATATATTAAATATATATATATATATATATATATATATATATATATATATATATATATATATATATATATATATATATATATAATATATACATATATATATATATATATATATATATATATATATGTATATAAAGTATATATATATATATATATATATATATATATATATATATATATATATATATATATATATATATATATATATATATATATATATATACCATATATATACAGTGTATATACATATATATATATATAAATTTATATATATATATATATATATATATATATATATATATATATATATATATATATATATATATATATATATACATTATATATATATATATATTTAAATATATATATATATATATATATATATATATATATATATATATATATATATATTATATATATATATATATATATATATATAACGGATTTTGAGCGAAGCGAAAAAATCTATTTTTGGGTGAGATAGCCATGTCGTCCTGATGGAAGTTCCTATAGGGTAGCTTCCTAGGGTATATTACAACTACGGCGATATTCCCAGAGAATTTACCTTAAGGTACCAGAATTCTAACTCCTGGAGCGAGTATCCCTCGTGAAAGGGATATCGCGACATATCAGAGGACGTATTCTAGACACGTCACATGGCAATCTACGACCTGAACAGAGATTCGTCTCGTAGGAGGGAGATTGACGAGATACGAATTCGGGAAAGAAAAAGGGGAGCCGCTCCCAAGGCTTCCCTATCCCCCGATTCGTATGCGTGCCTGGCGCCATCTGTATTCCTTGTAGCGTACACGAGGTGCTACAGATACTGTATGTAGGGAGGGGTCCTACAGCCCTTTCTTAGAAAGGCAAGGGCGGGTCCATCAGGACGACATGGCTTTCTCACCCAAAAATAGATTTTTCGCTTCGCTCAAAATCCGTTTTTTGGGCTCAAGCCATGTCATCCTGATGGAAGTGTACCAGAGCATTACTGTATCTGTGGATTCTCAGAACGTGCCGTACTCCCCGGAGATATTTATTCCCGGTCGACTAGACCTAGAGACCTAAGATGTTACCGTTATACATCTTTTCAACTAACTATAAACTATGTTAGAGCTTCCTGCCCCCTACAGGGAAGAGTCCTACTAGACTCTGGAAAGTCTCGAAGAGTACATATATCTATGTATGAATACCAGGCAAGCTAATATAGTGGTCTCGCCCTATATTAAGTAAAGCATAGTTTGTATAGAACCACTGCGTCAATATATTGACCAGTAATCCGCACAATACTTGTATTGGACAAAGGTTTATATCCGCATAGGAAGAAACTAATAAAACCGCCCTCGTCCCTTTATGGGACGGAGTCCTCCCATTAGGGGACTTACATAATCCAATGCAACATAGCTTGCAAAACAGAACAATTCTATCAGAATTATCCCAGATAAGATACATAGAATTAAAATGCTCAATTATACCAATAAATTGACACAGGTGAAAGAGACGCAAGGTTCTCAAGAACAAGTTTATTGACAGATAATAAACAGACAGGTTAACAACAAATATATATATTTATATAAAAGAGGGTAACCCAAAACTTTAAGCATAAGTATGATAGTGAACAGAACTTGTTTATCTGAAAGAAAAACCATTAAACACCACTTTAATGAGATACCAAGGTATCAAGTCATAAAAAATCTGTATTACAAATCAATCACATTAGCGTTAGAAACGCTTGGCACACATGTCTGAACTTATGCAAGGTTCACCTTTGAAAGAAGGAACAGTCTATATGGGCACTTGGTGCCCTTATTTAGTTTGTAGTACAGTATGTACCTACACACTCACCCTGGACTTAATCGTCCCAATTAAGACCACTGTTCCTCGCAGAGTTAAACAGTAGGGTTAACTACACGACCCACTGCTACCACAGATCTCTTAAGTTCCTCTACTTGCTTCGCATAGTGGCGAAAGAACACCCTGGAAGACTTCCAGCCCGTGTATGAACGGAGATGTTCAAAATCCATACAATTAAAGAAATTTAGGGATGAGGCAACTTTCCTCGGATCGTGACCTGCGGGTGTACTGTCAGGATCCGCTCTGCGAATAAAATATGTCATTTTCGCTCTGAGTTGATTCAGAGATAAATTTGAGCCTGATGTTTCTCCCCTGAATAGTTGACTACCCTTGAAGTCTGAAGTTCTACGAAGATAGACCTTTAGGCATTCTACTGGACATAGAGATGCATCTTCTTTCAGAGGGCAGATTCTCCAGGGACCCCACCTGTTGGTGGGTAACTCATTCTTGGCGAGAAACGTAGGATCCGGAAACAGGTTCAGCTCCCCCCCATCCAGGAACTGAACACGACCTGCCTCTCTCGAGAGGGCTACGATCTCACTAACCCTGGCCCCGGACGCGAGTGCAAATAGGAAAATAACTTTTTGCGTCAAATCCTTTAACGCACATTCTTCATTGCTCAACAAGGAGGCGAAATGAAGAACTTTGTCTAAAGACCATGAGATGGGCTTTGGAGGTGCTGAAGGTCTGAGCCTAGCACAGGCTTTCGGAACTTTATTAAAGATCTCGTTACCTAGGTCGATCTGGAAGGCAAATAAAATGGGTCTCATCAAAGCCGATTTACACACTGAAATCGTGTTAGCTGCCAATCCTTGGCCATGGAGGTGGATGAAGAAAGATAAGCAGAAATCTGTTGAGATCTCCTGCGGATTCTTTGCCTTTACAAAGGCCACCCATTTTCTCCAAGATGACTCATATTGCCTTCTAGTCGATTTGCACTTGTATTCCTCTAGGAAGTCTATGCTGGCTTTCGAAATCCCGAAGCGCTTTCTCACCGCTAGGGCGAGAAAATCATGAGCTGCAGGGTCTGGGTTTTCTGTAATGAAGCGCAGACAGTCGACTTCTGGACTCGCTGGGTCAGAACTGGATGTGGTAGCGGCACGAACTTCATCTGTAGTTCCAACGCCAAGGGGAACCACATACTGTTCGCCCACTTGTGGGCCACTATTGCCGCTACCCCCTTGAAGGATCTCAGTTTGTTGAGGACCCTCAACAGAAGGTTGTGAGGAGGGAACAGATAAATCCTGGACCATCTGTTCCAGTCGAGGGACATTGCGTCCACTGCTTCCGCTAAGGGGTCCTCGTACGGGGACACGTACAGGGGCAACTTCTTGTTGTCTTTCGTCGCAAAGAGGTCTATTTGCAGTTCTGGGACTTGATTCAGAATGAAGGAAAATGATCCTGCGTCTAAGGACCATTCCGACTCTATCGGTGTGAACCTGGATAGAGCGTCCGCTGTCACATTGCGGACTCCTTGGAGGTGAACTGCCGACAGGTACCACTTCTTCTTTTCCGCCAATCGGAAAATGGCTAACATCACTTGGTTGAGAGGTGGTGACCTCGACCCTTGTCGATTCAAGCATCTCACAACCACCTCGCTGTCTGTCACCAATCTTATGTGGATCGAGTGACGCGGGGAGACTTTCTTTAAGGTAAGGAGCACTGCCATAGCTTCTAGAAAGTTTATATGAAAGGTCCTGAATAGCTTGGACCAAGTCCCCTGGACTTTTTTCCGATGAGAGTGACCTCCCCATCCCTCCTTTGAGGCGTCTGAGTGAATCGTCATCGACGGGGGAGGTGGCTGAAGAAGAACCGACTTCTTTAGATGTCTGGCTTGGGACCAAGGTCTGAGAAGAGTACGTAGCCGAGGCGGCACTGGTCTTCTCAGGTCTCTTCGCGCGTTTGATGCATACCTTCTCCAAACTCCGGTTGCATCCTTTAGCTGTGCTCTTAGCACTGGGTCTGTCACTGAAGCAAACTGGAGAGAGCCTAGTACCCTCTCCTGTTCGCGTCTTGATATCCTTTCGGAATCTAGAAGTCTCTTGACAGAGCCCGCTATCTCCTTCCTTTTCTTCATTGGGATGGAGAAACTGTGTGACAAAAGGTCCCAGTGGATTCCCAGCCACTGGAACTTTTGGGATGGAGAAAGTCGAGACTTTTTCTTGTTGATCTTGAAGCCTAGGTACTCTAGGAACTGGATCACCTGACTGGAAGCTTGCAAGCATTAGGTCTCGGATGCTGCCCACACCAGCCAGTCGTCCAGGTAGGCTACTACCTGAATTCCCTTTAGGCGTAATTGTTTGAGAGCTGCGCTCGCAAGCTTCGTGAAAATCCTTGGGGCTATGTTTAGCCCGAATGGCATGGCTCTGAAGGCGTACAGTTTCCGTTGTAGCCTGAACCCTAGGTAGGGGGAGAGTCGACGGCTGATTGGAATGTGCCAATAGGCGTCTGACAAGTCTATAGAGACTGAGTATGCCCTCTTGGGCAGTAAGGTCCTTATGTGTTGCAGTGTTAGCATCTTGAATTTGCAATTCACTATGAACTTGTTGAGTGGTGACAAGTCCAGAATGACTCTGAGCTTTTCCGAGTCTTTCTTGGGAACACAAAACAGCCTCCCTTGGAATTTGATGGACTTCACCTTTCGGATCACATTTTTCTCCAACAGTTCTTGAACGTACTCCTCCAAAATGGGGGTGGAGTGTTGGAAAAACCGAAGGCATGGGGGTGGAGTGCTGTACCAGCTCCAACCCAGTCCATTCTTGAGTAGGCTTTGGGCCCAGGGATCGAAGGTCCAGCGATCCCAAAATTTCATCAGTCTCCCTCCTACCGGCATCATTTCACTTGGACTGCCGTCCTGAGGTCTTGCCTCCCTGACCACGACCACCTCTGAATCCCCTTCCCCTTGAGGGGCGCCTAGACGAGCCTCTGGCTGCTCCTCTAGGTTTTGCACGAAAGGAAGAAGACTGTCCTTCGAACGTTGGGGCGAATGTGGTTGACTGACCTGGCACAGCCTGGGGTACCCACTGAAAGGCAGTCGGGGTTTGTGCCACCATCTGGGGCACTGGAGGCAAAGGCAATTGCAGTTGCTGTTGCTGTCTATAAGGCTTGGCTGGCCTAAATGGTAGCCTAGTCTTCATATTCTTCCTCTTTGGTTGAGGACCCTCATCCGGGGAAGATTTTCTTTTGATAGCCAGGCCCCACTTCTGGAGAAGATTTCTATTCTCCACGGCGGCCTTATCAACAACCTCTTTGACCACATCGGTAGGGAAAAGGTCTTTTCCCCAAATGTTGGAGGAGATTAACTTCCTTGGCTCGTGTCTCACCGAAGCCCCGGTGAACACGAACTCCCTGCAAGCTCTCCTTGCCTTGACGAAGCTATAAAGGTCCTTCGTCACTGTGGCTAAGTGAGACTTAGCCACTACCATGAACATTTCATGGACCTTGGGGTCACTTGCCATCGTCTCGAGAGTAGTCTGATGAGACATTGAGGCAGCCAGTCTTTCTTTTGTCTCGAACTCTCTTCGTAAAAGAGATTCGGACAGCTTGGGGAGGTCCTCGCCGAATTGCCGTCCGGCAATATCAGCCTCCAACTTTCCCACTGAGAATGTTAGATGGACATCCTTCCAGTCTTTGTGGTCCATAGGTAGAGCCAGCGACAATGGTTTACACTCCTCCAGGGAGGGGCAAGGCTTGCCAGCCTCGACTACCTTTAGGACAGCCGCAAACCCTTTCTGTAAAAAGGGGAAGGCTCTATCAGGAGAGGACACAAACGAAGGGAGCTTCTTGCTCAATGCAGCTACCTTCGAATTCGAGAAGCCCCTCTCTTTCATCGAGGATGAAAGTAGGGCTTGAGCCTTAGCGTGGTCCATAACAATGACCTCCTTCGGCTCTGTCTCCTCCCTTGAAGCTGGTTCTTTTCTCAGCCGGACATAGCAGTCCGGATATGATGCCTTGCTGGGCCAGAATTCTACCTCCTCTAGGGGAACTGAACCCAGCTTATCCGAGATGACGATCTTTCCAGTCGTCATCGGCATGTGCTCAGCATACCTCCATGGGTTAGCATCTGAGCATATGGGAAGGTCTTTCACATTGAGCCTTTTCCGGGGCCCATGTGATTCTGCCAGGGACTGCATACGCAGTTCCATTGCAGCCGCCTTCTCCTGATTCTCCTTCTGCATTTGTTGGATCATTCCAACAATCGAAGAGAGGGCCTGTCCCAGTTCTACTGGGAGGCCAGCCGATGTTGAGGGGATAGGCTCCGGCATCTGAACCGGAGTAGCCGACACCTCGTCGACCTCATCCTCTACGACATCCGGGGTTTGAACTTGATCCTGACCTTCTGCCAGGAGGTCTTCTTCCAAACGTTCGTCCAGGTCAGACATCCTGTCACACAACTGGATGTCTTGCATCGCATCTGCGACTTCCTCGTCCACCTGGACTTGATCTTGAAGGATCTCCTCTTGAGGCTGGGGAATCACTGCCTCAGCTGATGCCTGGGGAAAAAGATACGCCCTCATCTTCTCACTTGGAAGATAAGGGCCAGAGGTGTTCTTCTTGAAGCCCCTTACCCAAGTACGAAGCTTTTCCCTAGCTATATCCCTTGATTCCGCCGTTCTAGGGGAATCAAAAGCCTCAGTAATCAGGTTAGTGCATACAGTACATACCTGAGGGTCCCAATACTGGAGATCATCCTTGGAGACAGCGCATGCTGCGTGTCTCCTACAACACTCATGTCCGCAGAGGTTCTTGCTGCGGACATTGCAGAAAACATTTCCGCACTTCGGAGGGTCCTCCTGTAAAGAGAAGAAATTTCCATGAGTATCAAGTGAACTATGTATCACTGGATATGCATAGTATAGCATAACAATTCATAAATGAAAGACACACACTTGTGTTTCCCTCAAAACCCATTGTTGCAGCCTTCCAGATAATAAAATCAAAATGGTTTATCTCTACTAGAGTAACCAATGCAAGGTTTCCAGAGGAAACAGGTGGAGCTCACACCTAGGCAATGATTTTAAAAATCCTGGATAATAGACGGGGAAGAACTCTGCTTCCTGTCTGAGGGCAACAGCAAAGGGCTGTGTAAGAAAACACAATAGTGTTAGAAGATACAGTGCTGTACCTAAACTTTTACTATAGTTTTCTTCTTACTGTATATGCTATACAGAAGAATACTAGTACAGTATAGGAGGATGTGTGCCGGCCTGCCTTTGCCGGCCGGCACACACCACAATTAGCTTTAAAGTATACTACTTAACAGCTATAGGGCGGCAGCCCTCTGGTTCAAATGCCTGTGCCGGCGGCAGCAGCTGCCGGCCAGCAACAGCCAGTGTTGGCCGGCA
>NC_090729.1:50666586-50706586 GCF_036898095.1 Palaemon carinicauda
ATCATTTAGGCTCCAAATCTATCTCTACCAGCCAATTACTTTATTGAAAAATTGTTTTCAGTTGAAATTATTGCAGTTGAATATTGTGACACCATGGATTTACATCTAATTTTTGGGAAGATTGCTGTTACATTGCTAAAAAATTGCACTAGACTCCAAAGGACAAAAGCATTGTAGACAGACACATCCATTATGTTATCAAACAAGGCCATAGGCCATCTCTTTGTCTGACACTTTGACCTATAAGTTCCAACAAGTTTGTCTAAATTATCAACTCCTCCTTTAGATGAATTGTAAAATTCAATTATATCAGGTTTCTTTTCTTCTTCATCACTACAAGTGACACTATCATGCATGTTATTCAATAATACTACAGTTTTCCCTTTTCTGGGACAATATGAAATAATAATATTTTTTTCATAGTAACCTTCAGGGGTAGTATATCTGGTCATTCCTTTAGGGTTATAGAATTCTACTGGGAGTTCTTTTCGAATTTTTTCTGATAGTTCCAACAATTGCTTGCTTGCGCTTTTTCAGTTCCTTAGCTAAATCTAAGCTACAGAAAAAGTTGTCACAAGTTACATTTCTACCTTTAAGCCCTTTTGTGAGTTGCAAGAACAATACGTTTACCTTGCTCATGTTCTGCAAATTAATCTTTACGACCAGTGTAAACTTCAGCATTCCAAATATAACTATTTTCTGCATCATATGCTGCCCAAATCTTTATTACATATCTATCAGGTTTTGATGGAATATACTGCCTAAATGGATACTTTCTTCTAAAAGGAACTAGTTGCTCATCTACGGTAACAGTTGATGATATGTTATACATCAGAGGGAGTCTCTCAACCCAAATGTTCCAAATATCTCTAATAGGAGCAAGTTTGTCCTCGGATCTCCTTTGAACTCTGGTTTCAAAATCATCAAATCTAATAAACCTAGAATATTTCATAAAGGTTTCAAGAGACATTGTAGCTCGAAATATAGGACGTCCATATGTGTCATCCCAAAGACTCGTAAGAGACTCTGCAAGAGATTTATAAACTCCTGCTAAAAGACGGAATCCATAAAATGCTCTCAGGTTTTCTAGGCTAATTATATCTCCTGAACCCAAGACACGATTAGCTTCTTTGTTTGTCATTTTCAAAATAACATTGAATAATTTTGGAGTTATGAATAATTTAAATGCAGACAGTATATCTGATATTCTTGAAGCTGCATAACGAGTGATACCAGGAGTTTGATCAATGATATTTCTTGCACACCTCTTTCCTGATGACCTGTTTGCTTTTTCTGAAGACCATACAATATTTCCCTTTTTGGATGTGAAATTCACAGAGGAAGGTGGCTGTTCTTCATCATTACAGTTAGTATCAATGGATGTGGAATTTGAGCTGGTAGATGTTTGATCATAAGGTTCATTGCCATTATCCATACCGGTATTTCCCTTTCTGGTTGAAGAATTTGGACCGGAAGACTGCTGTTCTTCATCTTCATCTTCATAGTCAGAGTAACTGAGATCAAAATGAAAGGAAAGATGGTCATTTTCACCATCGTCACTTTCTGAAGATATACAATCACTTTCTTCACTGGATTCATGGCCATAAAACTTGTTTACAGGAAAAGCTGTACACTTTCTGGAACACAAACAAAAAAACTGCTTGTGTTAGTGTCCAAAACATGTGACCTAGACTATTTCTGGTAATAAGTTTCATAGTATTATATTATACTTAGCATTTTTCTTACCAATATTTCCTCTCAATTATTATAAATCAAAGACAACAATCTTACAATGATGTAAAGACTCACTTATCCATGGTTGATGAATTTTACTAAGAAAAATTTTATGGAAGTTCTCTCACTTTTTCATGTATACCTTGTAATCAAAAAAGATAAATTTTCTATCAATACAATAATCAAAGGAATTGTATAAACTGCATTTGAAAGGGTAACTTCAATAATCATACCATCTTTGATACAGATAGCGAATAACTGTGAAAAAATACAGCAAAAAGTAGGTACGGGTCATTTTGACCCGAACAGATTAGATGTTACTTTTTTTGCTGCTCAGTAACTACTGGGAAATATTTTACAAGGCTTAGACAACACAATAACCTCTTAAAGGCAGGAGAATTCAAGGAGTATGAAGCTTCAATCTCTAAAAACAAGAGAGATATGGTAATGTAAAATTGTTTTCGGGTCAAAAAGACCCCTAACAGTGCAGAAGGGTTAAGACGTTTTGCCAGAAGACGTTCAAAAACTTTAGATAATATGGGAGTTATGGATATAGGGTGGTAATCAGTGGGACTTGAGGTACTACAAACACATTTACTTAGATGAGTAACATTACCAATTCTCCAACAAGTGCTTAAAGCTCCTCTTCTTGCTAAATTGCTCAAAATAACAGATAACTTTGGAGCTAAGAAATCTGCTGTCTTCATAAAACCAAAGAAAAAATGCCATTTGGGTCTACATCTCCATAAGCATCAAGATCCCCCAACAGAGCTTTAATCTCACGAGATCGAAAAGCTAAACTAGTTAGTTTAGCTTCAGGGAAACAGGAATGAGGAAATTCAAGTTTTCCATTACTCTGTTTACTGTCAAAAACATCAGCCAACAGGAGTGCCTTTTCCTTTGGACAGTGAGTGACTGAGCCATCTGGTTTAAGTAAAGGAGGAACTGTTGCATCTACACCAAAGGGTGCAGATTTATGGGTAGACCACCATTTATGTTCCTGATATGTAGCAGAAAGGGTTTATTTTATGGTTAAATTGTACTCCTTTTCAGTTGAGGCATAAACTCTCTGAGATAAAGCTTGAAGCTGAGTAGAGTTGTTCTTGGTCAAATCTGATCTGTTACCCTTGCAAAGATGATAGGCCTCCTGCTTCTCCAAATTAGCATGTCTACAATCATCATTGAACCCCGGTTTGTCCTTCACTCGGTACCTTAACACACGAGAAGGGATACGCCTATCTATTATGTTGATTATATTTTCATTCAAAAGGACAACAGGATCTACACTACTATATGATTGTGACCGATTCAAGTATAAAAGATCATGCAAAATCCCATTCCAGTCTGCTTGGGATTTCATATAAATTTTACAAGAGTATGATATATCAGGGACAGGCAGCTCAGTCTTCACTACTACTGAAATCAAGGCACGGAGAACCGACTGGAGAACCAACCTTACTAGTTATAACGTCAGGCGAGTCAGTGTATACGAGGTCCAATCAATTACCAGAACTGTGAGTAGCTTCATTTATGATTTGCTCACAGCCTGATTCAGAGGTAGAGTCTAAAGCTCTTAAGCCATGGCGATCGGTAGGAGAGATAGAACTTAACCACTCCCTATGGTGAGCATTAAAATCACCAACAAAGACAAAAGAAGCCTTCCTATCATCTTCTTTTATCTTAGGCATATTGGTAAGAAGACAATCGAAGATAGAATCATCCATGTCTGGATTCCGGTAGATGGAACACAAATAAAAGCTGTCATGCCTGCTACAAAATTTTATTACCTGAATCTCATGACATCCACATTGATAGCAGGACTTATGAGAAGCAGGGTACTCTGTCCCAATATACACAGCCATCCCCCTGGCCCTAGGGAGGGCATCACGTTTCAACATTATTAGCTTCTTAAAACCAGTTATAAGGAGCTCAGATGAGTGCCTCATATTAGAAACCAAAGTTTCTGAGCACAAAATAATATCATACTGTCTGGACGCAATTGTAAGGTCTTGGATATTTGCATGAAGACCACGATTGATGCAATACAGAAGACGACATTGACGAAATTTAGGACGTACTGGTCCCGGATTTAGCTTAATGTCTCCAGAGAGCAGAAAATTTAATAGAAATTGAAAAGAGACATCATACGTAAAAACTAGACTAACAAGAATTATAACAAAAACAATATGTACAAAATTATAAATAAAGTGATTGATGAAACCCATAGACTATAGTAAAAAGTCGGAAAAACTGGTCAACATGGGGGAGCCGACACACCATACAGGGCTAAATACCCTTCAGGATAGCCACTTCAACTGAAGGGAGGACAGTAAAGAGTGTTTTGAGAAGAAAAAGAATCAGAAAAGGAAAAGACAACCTCTTGATAAATCACCAGGCATCCATGGCCTTTCTATTAAGCCTGCCCAACACACCATTTCAAAAAACAAAAGGAAGAAAACAAAAAAAAAATAATAAGATAATAGCTTAGGTAGCTGGTATTGGAGCGCTTCTGTTCTAAAAGTCTCTATATGTATGTTCGTACATTTATTGACCCTATAAAATATAAAGAAACATCTAACAATAAATCAGTCCTTTGAAGAAGTATCACGAAACTAGTCAGGACTTAATCTTATATATCATATATATAGATATGTATGTCTATATATATATATATATATATATATATATATATATATATATATATATATATATATATATATATATACATATATATATATATATATATATATATATATATATATATATATATATGCATATATATATATATATATATATATATATATATATATATATATATATATATATATATATATATGCATATATATATATATATATATATGCATATACATATATATAAATATATATATATATATATATATATATATATATATATATATATATATATATATGCATATACATATATATATATGCATATATATATATATATATATATATATATATATATATATATATATATATATATATATATATATATATATATATGAATATATATATATATATATATATATATATATATATATATATATATATATATATATATATATATCTTCTTAGTAAAAGCTAGGAAATTTTCAACCAACAATATTATTAATCTTCTTAATGACCCTGTTCCATCTAACATTAGTGTATGCTTGACAGATTACTTAATTATATTAGATATTGTCTAAGCACATATACAACACTTATACAGTTACTGGTGAGGCTTATATACATACAAACACACATGTGTTAGTGTACGAATGTTGTACGTGCACATTGTGGTTCCATCCTCATGTCTCTTCAATGTGATATAGAAATATTAGACTTGTAGGTTTCTTCTTAGAATAAGTCCTGAGTTTTAGGTTAACATTAAACAAATTATTGACAGCTCAATCACTGGACTATGCGATGGTTTGGTCGGATGACCATTCAGTATGAAAAGATGAATAGAACTGATTTACAAGAGGCTTGCGTCGATGGCGTAACACTAGCTATCTCAGCGTTTTATATAACAACAAGATGAAATGACCACTTAGCCTTATGGCCGGGAGGCATTCTGACCTGTTTACAAGACACACATAAATGTTTATTCATGCAATGCATTCCAGGCTACTGCAAGCATTGCATAGCATGGTCTAGTTTCACATCCTGTCAGGGCGCTGTTGTTACACTCCTAATTTGCCAATAACCCCTTGGGTCATGGATTTATTTACAAATATGGAATTTATCTTTATATACAAATGTAATTACATTACATTAGCTTAGACAGTTACCATTCAAGCATTGAACATTAAAAGTTACGTTAAGATATGTTTCCTAGGAGAGTGACTGGATATATATTTAATCATAGCCATAAACAAGTGATTGAGGAAGAATATGCAAAAAAAGTATATGTAAAAAAATACATACTTCACAGATATAGTCATAAATAAAGAAAAATGTATGGAAAATACAGATACATATATGCTATATATGGCATAATGCTAGTAAATGATTATGAGTTCCCACAAAAAAAAATTTAACATGTATACATGAATTGGTAACTTGTTGAAGAATAGTTGTTACCCTGTGGAGATATATAATTTAAACATGATCATGGGTAACTGTTTAAAAATAATTGTTTCTTATGTTATAGATATAGATATATTATAATTGATATTATTGTTCATTAGTAACTGATTAAAAATATTTGTTACCTTGGTAAAGATATAGATACATTAAGATTGATATGATTGTGCACACAATATAGATTCCTGGTATGTACACACACCACGGTTTCATATATATATATATATATATATATATATATATATATATATATATATATGTATATATATATATATATATATATATATATATATATATATATATATATATATATTTATTTATATATATATATATATATATATATATATATATATATATATATATATATATATATATATATATATATATATATATAAATATATATATATATATATATATATATATATATATATATATATATATATATATATATATATATAAATATATATATATATATATATATATATATATATATATATATATATATATATATATATATATATATATATATATATAGGGCTACAATATTTTATCATGTGCCCAAAAGATACTTTTTAACTGTTTATATATATATAATGCAAATGCAATGTCCTGGAGTCTCTTCAACTACGTGTTACCAGCGTGCAGACTGCTTTTCACAGACCTCTCAATTCCAGACAATTTTCCCCCCGAGTCAAGTGAAATGGCCAATTTCAAACGGCTCGAAAGGCGAATGCTTTCAACACAATAGGAGTGTTGTCTGGACGTGGCAAAACGTTACTCTGGAGATCCACCTGTTTTTGCCTCAATCTACGCCAAACAAGGATGTTAACGGCGATAAGAATCAACACCGTAACACTGATTGATGCCAGCGACACGTAGAAACAAAGATTCCCCCCTGCATAAGTCGGTGAGGGGTGGTCCATCTCGGCTAGTTGCGTCAACCGATTAGCCACCTGTGCGTTGTATGGGAGAGGTAAGGATAGGGTTGTAGTGGTCTACGTGAAATTTGCGAATTAGGCCCATTCCCGGATGATAGTGTTATCTCCTTGGACCGTGTAGTTCGTGGACGTCCCGATGCAACCGTCAGCTGCAACGAAGACCTGGGATTGGGTCGTGGATCCATCTGGGCATGATACCTTGAAGTCGGCCTTGTCGTTTCGTATCCACGAGCCATTGTTCAATCTGCAATTGAACTTATTGTCGTCAAAAGGATAAAGTTTTTTCAGACAATCTTTATGTGTATGGGAGAGAGAACCGTTTAGCACTATACCTAACTCGCATGAATCCATTGATATATAATGGAATTCAAAGGAGTCAGCTGTACATTCTTTATTATTGATTGCTTCTGAACAGTGAGTTAATATATCTAAGTCTCTAATGACCGTATATGTTTCCCTATCAGGGGAAATCAATACGTGTCCTATCAAATTGGATGTTACTGGACTTGAGTTATTCGTCATGTAAGTTTGGAATGGTGCTATTCAGCCTGTAATTTTCAACGCTCACTGATATTAAACTATAATAAAATTCTATCTTATGGGTGTCTAACAAAGGAACATACCGCTTTTCTCCCGTCCGTTCTCCAAAGTTAACGTTAGGTCTTTAATAAGCAAAAGATGTGGTGATAAAACACCCTTAATTGCTAACGTAATAGCATCCACATAGTCTTTTGATTTGTCAATAATATGTGAAATTTTAGTACGGATATGATCTATTTTTGAATTATAATACGTTAACGCTGCCAGCAAGTTTTGTACTTCCATAATCTGACCGATATTACTAGAATGTTCGTTCACCAAGATCTTTATTCAATTAATTGATGTTAATTGATTCTGCAGTTCTGATAAAACTAGTTCGTTTTCATGTTTTAAAATCTCACTCCTCTTATTTTGATCACTGATTTTAAGACAATCTGAAATTCCTAAGCCTAAACTTGCAACAGATACAAAGATGTTTAGTACAGCAAAAATAAAGGGATTACGTCTTTCAAGGTTATTGTGTCGCACAGTCCACATCAGTAGATTGCGAGCCAGAGCTTCTTCCTCGTCGGTTTTATTTTGCAAGTCATATGATAACATTTCCGTGACGCTTATTGCTGGTGCAAGCGAACTCTCTGTATTAAAATGAAAATGACGTTGGTGCATTTCATTTAACGAAACAGCGAACCTCGACAGGTCGCTCTTCAGGTTAATGACGTTATCCTCTGGGAGGAAAATCGCTTGCTCTACTTCTATAACCATATTGCTTGCGGCAATGAAAACGTCTTCTGTTCTCTCTACAATGGTGCCATATTTAAAATCTATAATTTTATTTTTAGGGCTCTTCCCACACGAAAAAAATGTCTGAACGAACAATATCACTCCTAAAAAAAAAAGCTTCATTTTGGAAACCTGCAATGAGTAAAATATATGTAATTACTCCCGTTTAAAAAAAAATATTATACAAGTGTCATATATACAAAAATTTCCCTCACTTCCTTCTCCCTTCTTTTAATTCATTATGTGAGCCAATGGTACGATTCTCTCATCAGTGGGTTGGGATACGTTTTGAACTCAAAATCTATTGGCCGTTAATGTTTCTAAAATGTTAAACGGGCCTTCAAACCTAGATGTCAGTTTGTAATTTAGTCCTTTGTGTACAAATACTTGTATGCATACCTTATCACCCACGGTATATGTTTTAGTTGGCTTCGCTATTTTATCATGATTCCTTTTCATTATGATTTGTGATTCTTCTAGATTCTTTCAAAGGATATTTTATCGACGTATGCCTGCATTATAACATCCTTTAGAGGATTTGATAAATTGGTTGTAAGCGTTTATACATGGGAAGGCGTTCTAGCTGGGGTACCGTACAGTGCCTCGTGTGACAACATTTTAACCCTGGATAGGTACACTCCTCGGACACCCCTTTAAGGGTATACTCGGACGCGCTCGACCCCGACGCCAAGAAAAATTCTTGAAATATCAGTTTTTGCAGTAACCTCCTTTTTTCTTTTGCCAAAAAAACTTCAATAAATGCTTAAAACAACTGTAACGATAAATACTACTCATCTGCAGAAAAACTATTTATTATGAATATTTTAAAAAATTAAGTAGAAAAAAAAGACCTTACATAAAAATTCATAAAAAAAAGTTTATACATATATACACAAATCCTTTTAGGAATTGATTCTTGAATGATTAGGACACATCTTGATGTATTTTGGATGAAGTCAGACCCATGGAGGTGAAGATCTGAAATGAGAAAAAAGGGTAACTTTTTTTGGCCCAAAAAATTTGTCCAAATTTCATGAATTTTTTTGGGTACCCAAATGAAATAGGAAGTGGCTAATTTTTTTAGGGAATAAACATATGTTATCCTAAAATAGAAATATGTAAAAAAATCTTCATTATTTTGTAAATTACATTTAAATCAGGGGCCATATCTAAAGGTAATTTTTTGAGTACTTAGAAATTTCGTAAAAAAATACATATATTTAATATATAATATGATATTTATGCAGGTAAAAATATACCAAAATATCACAAATTCTATTGGGAACAAGAATATATATAGATAGGGCAACTTACGCTTCGGATATGTCCACAAAATGGCCGCCAACCACATTGACTCAGACTCCCTAATCTGCCACTAGAAATGTGGGAAGGGTATGTCAATTAGCATGTCTACAATCATCATTGAACCCCGGTTTGTCCTTCACTCGGTACCTTAACACACGAGAAGGGATACGCCTATCTATTATGTTGATTATATTTTCATTCAAAAGGACAACAGGATCTACACTACTATATGATTGTGACCGATTCAAGTATAAAAGATCATGCAAAATCCCATTCCAGTCTGCTTGGGATTTCATATAAATTTTACAAGAGTATGATATATCAGGGACAGGCAGCTCAGTCTTCACTACTACTGAAATCAAGGCACGGAGAACCGACTGGAGAACCAACCTTACTAGTTATAACGTCAGGCGAGTCAGTGTATACGAGGTCCAATCAATTACCAGAACTGTGAGTAGCTTCATTTATGATTTGCTCACAGCCTGATTCAGAGGTAGAGTCTAAAGCTCTTAAGCCATGGCGATCGGTAGGAGAGATAGAACTTAACCACTCCCTATGGTGAGCATTAAAATCACCAACAAAGACAAAAGAAGCCTTCCTATCATCTTCTTTTATCTTAGGCATATTGGTAAGAAGACAATCGAAGATAGAATCATCCATGTCTGGATTCCGGTAGATGGAACACAAATAAAAGCTGTCATGCCTGCTACAAAATTTTATTACCTGAATCTCATGACATCCACATTGATAGCAGGACTTATGAGAAGCAGGGTACTCTGTCCCAATATACACAGCCATCCCCCTGGCCCTAGGGAGGGCATCACGTTTCAACATTATTGGCTTCTTAAAACCAGTTATAAGGAGCTCAGATGAGTGCCTCATATTAGAAACCAAAGTTTCTGAGCACAAAATAATATCATACTGTCTGGACGCAATTGTAAGGTCTTGGATATTTGCATGAAGACCACGATTGATGCAATACAGAAGACGACATTGACGAAATTTAGGACGTACTGGTCCCGGATTTAGCTTAATGTCTCCAGAGAGCAGAAGATTTAATAGAAATTGAAAAGAGACATCATACGTAAAAACTAGACTAACAAGAATTATAACAAAAACAATATGTACAAAATTATAAATAAAGTGATTGATGAAACCCATAGACTATAGTAAAAAGTCGGAAAAACTGGTCAACATGGGGGAGCCGACACACCATACAGGGCTAAATACCCTTCAGGATAGCTACTTCAACTGAAGGGAGGACAGTAAAGAGTGTTTTGAGAAGAAAAAGAATCAGAAAAGGAAAAGACAACCTCTTGATAAATCACCAGGCATCCATGGCCTTTCTATTAAGCCTGCCCAACACACCATTTCAAAAAACAAAAGGAAGAAAACAAAAAAAAAATAATAAGATAATAGCTTAGGTAGCTGGTATTGGAGCGCTTCTGTTCTAAAAGTCTCTATATGTATGTTCGTACATTTATTGACCCTATAAAATATAAAGAAACATCTAACAATAAATCAGTCCTTTGAAGAAGTATCACGAAACTAGTCAGGACTTAATCTTATATATCATATATATAGATATGTATGTCTATATATATATATATATATATATATATATATATATATATATATATATATATATATATATATATATATATATATATATATGCATATATATATATATATATATATATATATATATATATATATATATATATATATATGCATATATATATATATATATATATATATATATATATATATATATATATATATATATATATATATATGCATATACATATATATAAATATATATATATATAGATATATATATATATATATATATATATATATATATATATATGCATATACATATATATATATATGCATATATATATATATATATATATATATATGAATATATATATATATATATATATATATATATATATATATATATATATATATATATATATATATCTTCTTAGTAAAAGCTAGGAAATTTTCAACCAACAATATTATTAATCTTCTTAATGACCCTGTTCCATCTAACATTAGTGTATGCTTGACAGATTACTTAATTATATTAGATATTGTCTAAGCACATATACAACACTTATACAGTTACTGGTGAGGCTTATATACATACAAACACACATGTGTTAGTGTACGAATGTTGTACGTGCACATTGTGGTTCCATCCTCATGTCTCTGTAATGTGATATAGAAATATTAGACTTGTAGGTTTCTTCTTAGGATAAGTCCTGAGTTTTAGGTTAACATTAAACAAATTATTGACAGCTCAATCACTGGACTATGCGATGGTTTGGTCGGATGACCATTCAGTATGAAAAGATGAATAGAACTGATTTACAAGAGGCTTGCGTCGATGGCGTAACACTAGCTATCTCAGCGTTTTATATAACAACAAGATGAAATGACCACTTAGCCTTATGGCCGGGAGGCATTCTGACCTGTTTACAAGACACACATAAATGTTTATTCATGCAATGCATTCCAGGCTACTGCAAGCATTGCATAGCATGGTCTAGTTTCACATCCTGTCAGGGCGCTGTTGTTACACTCCTAATTTGCCAATAACCCCTTGGGTCATGGATTTATTTACAAATATGGAATTTATCTTTATATACAAATGTAATTACATTACATTAGCTTAGACAGTTACCATTCAAGCATTGAACATTAAAAGTTACGTTAAGATATGTTTCCTAGGAGAGTGACTGGATATATATTTAATCATAGCCATAAACAAGTGATTGAGGAAGAATATGCAAAAAAAGTATATGTAAAAAAATACATACTTCACAGATATAGTCATAAATAAAGAAAAATGTATGGAAAATACAGATACATATATGCTATATATGGCATAATGCTAGTAAATGATTATGAGTTCCCACAAAAAAAAATTAACATGTATACATGAATTGGTAACTTGTTGAAGAATAGTTGTTACCCTGTGGAGATATATAATTTAAACATGATCATGGGTAACTGTTTAAAAATAATTGTTTCTTATGTTATAGATATAGATATATTATAATTGATATTATTGTTCATTAGTAACTGATTAAAAATATTTGTTACCTTGGTAAAGATATAGATACATTAAGATTGATATGATTGTGCACACAATATAGATTCCTGGTATGTACACACACCACGGTTTCATATATATATATATATATATATATATATATATATATATATATATATATATATATATATATATATATATATATATATATATATATATATATATATATATTTATATATATATATATATATATATATATATATATATATATATATATATATATATATATATATATATATATATATATATATATATATATATATATATATATATATATATATATATATATATATATATATATATATATATATAATATATATATATATATATATATATATATATATATATATATATATATATATATATATATATATATATATATATATAGGGCTACAATATTTTATCATGTGCCCAAAAGATACTTTTTAACTGTTTATATATATAATGCAAATGCAATGTCCTGGAGTCTCTTCAACTACGTGTTACCAGCGTGCAGACTGCTTTTCACAGACCTCTCAATTCCAGACAATTTTCCCCCCGAGTCAAGTGAAATGGCCAATTTCAAACGGCTCGAAAGGCAAATGCTTTCAACACAATAGGAGTGTTGTCTGGACGTGGCAAAACGTTACTCTGGAGATCCACCTGTTTTTGCCTCAATCTACGCCAAACAAGGATGTTAACGGCGATAAGAATCAACACCGTAACACTGATTGATGCCAGCGACACGTAGAAACAAAGATTCCCCCCTGCATAAGTCGGTGAGGGGTGGTCCATCTCGGCTAGTTGCGTCAACCGATTAGCCACCTGTGCGTTGTATGGGAGAGGTAAGGATAGGGTTGTAGTGGTCTACGTGAAATTTGCGAATTAGGCCCATTCCCGGATGATAGTGTTATCTCCTTGGACCGTGTAGTTCGTGGACGTCCCGATGCAACCGTCAGCTGCAACGAAGACCTGGGATTGGGTCGTGGATCCATCTGGGCATGATACCTTGAAGTCGGCCTTGTCGTTTCGTATCCACGAGCCATTGTTCAATCTGCAATTGAACTTATTGTCGTCAAAAGGATAAAGTTTTTTCAGACAATCTTTATGTGTATGGGAGAGAGAACCGTTTAGCACTATACCTAACTCGCATGAATCCATTGATATATAATGGAATTCAAAGGAGTCAGCTGTACATTCTTTATTATTGATTGCTTCTGAACAGTGAGTTAATATATCTAAGTCTCTAATGACCGTATATGTTTCCCTATCAGGGGAAATCAATACGTGTCCTATCAAATTGGATGTTACTGGACTTGAGTTATTCGTCATGTAAGTTTGGAATGGTGCTATTCATCCTGTAATTTTCAACGCTCACTGATATTAAACTATAATAAAATTCTATCTTATGGGTGTCTAACAAAGGAACATACCGCTTTTCTCCCGTCCGTTCTCCAAAGTTAACGTTAGGTCTTTAATAAGCAAAAGATGTGGTGATAAAACACCCTTAATTGCTAACGTAATAGCATCCACATAGTCTTTTGATTTGTCAATAATATGTGAAATTTTAGTACGGATATGATCTATTTTTGAATTATAATACGTTAACGCTGCCAGCAAGTTTTGTACTTCCATAATCTGACCGATATTACTAGAATGTTCGTTCACCAAGATCTTTATTCAATTAATTGATGTTAATTGATTCTGCAGTTCTGATAAAACTAGTTCGTTTTCATGTTTTAAAATCTCACTCCTCTTATTTTGATCACTGATTTTAAGACAATCTGAAATTCCTAAGCCTAAACTTGCAACAGATACAAAGATGTTTAGTAGAGCAAAAATAAAGGGATTACGTCTTTCAAGGTTATTGTGTCGCACAGTCCACATCAGTAGATCGCGAGCCAGAGCTTCTTCCTCGTCGGTTTTATTTTGCAAGTCATATGATAACATTTCCGTGACGCTTATTGCTGGTGCAAGCGAACTCTCTGTATTAAAATGAAAATGACGTTGGTGCATTTCATTTAACGAAACAGCGAACCTCGACAGGTCGCTCTTCAGGTTAATGACGTTATCCTCTGGGAGGAAAATCGCTTGCTCTACTTCTATAACCATATTGCTTGCGGCAATGAAAACGTCTTCTGTTCTCTCTACAATGGTGCCATATTTAAAATCTATAATTTTATTTTTAGGGCTCTTCCCACACGAAAAAAATGTCTGAACGAACAATATCACTCCTAAAAAAAAAAGCTTCATTTTGGAAACCTGCAATGAGTAAAATATATGTAATTACTCCTGTTTAAAAAAAAATATTATACAAGTGTCATATATACAAAAATTTCCCTCACTTCCTTCTCCCTTCTTTTAATTTGTTATGTGAGCCAATGGTACGATTCTCTCATCAGTGGGTTGGGATACGTTTTGAACTCAAAATCTATTGGCCGTTAATGTTTCTAAAATGTTAAACGGGCCTTCAAACCTAGATGTCAGTTTGTAATTTAGTCCTTTGTGTACAAATACTTGTATGCATACCTTATCACCCACGGTATATGTTTTAGTTGGCTTCGCTATTTTATCATGATTCCTTTTCATTATGATTTGTGATTCTTCTAGATTCTTTCAAAGGATATTTTATCGACGTATGCCTGCATTATAACATCCTTTAGAGGATTTGATAAATTGGTTGTAAGCGTTTATACATGGGAAGGCGTTCTAGCTGGGGTACCGTACAGTGCCTCGTGTGACAACATTTTAACCCTGGATAGGTACACTCCTCGGACACCCCTTTAAGGGTATACTCGGACGCGCTCGACCCCGACGCCAAGAAAAATTCTTGAAAAATCAGTTTTTGCAGTAACCTCCTTTTTTCTTTTGCCAAAAAAACTTCAATAAATGCTTAAAACAACTGTAACGATAAATACTACTCATCTGCAGAAAAACTATTTATTATGAATATTTTAAAAAATTAAGTAGAAAAAAAAGACCTTACATAAAAATTCATAAAAAAAAGTTTATACATATATACACAAATCCTTTTAGGAATTGATTCTTGAATGATTAGGACACATCTTGATGTATTTTGGATGAAGTCAGACCCATGGAGGTGAAGATCTGAAATGAGAAAAAAGGGTAACTTTTTTTGGCCAAAAAAATTTGTCCAAATTTCATGAATTTTTTTGGGTACCCAAATGAAATAGGAAGTGGCTAATTTTTTTAGGGAATAAACATATGTTATCCTAAAATAGAAATATGTAAAAAAATCTTCATTATTTTGTAAATTACATTTAAATCAGGGGCCATATCTAAAGGTAATTTTTTGAGTACTTAGAAATTTCGTAAAAAAATACGTATATTTAATATATAATATGATATTTATGCAGGTAAAAATATACCAAAATATCACAAATTCTATTGGGAACAAGAATATATATAGATAGGGCAACTTACGCTTCGGATATGTCCACAAAATGGCCGCCAACCACATTGACTCAGACTCCCTAATCTGCCACTAGAAATGTGGGAAGGGTATGTCAATTTCAAGGTGTTATTTACTAATTTAATTATTCTTGGATATGCATAAAAATTGTATGGTGGGTTGCTGGATAATTGTCGATTATTTTACGACTATAAAATTAAAATTCTGACCCCAAAAAAATTTTTTGAAGGGAAATAAAATCGAAAAAAAAAATGTAAAACAATATAATATTTTAGCTAAAAAAATTGGATGATATTCAATCAAAAAAGAAGTAAACAAATTTTTCCGACAAATAAACATCTAGAGGAATCATTACTCTGTGATAGTTCCTTAGTACGTAGTAATTTTGAAAGAAATGGGAAAAAACGAAAAAGTGGCAATCGCAGGAAAATCGAACACATACCTATATATACGCCATATCTGGCTAAAAATAAAGATAGGCATGGGTAGCCAGATCATCTAGAAACACTTTCCAACACTATAAAAATACAAGTTTTGCGACACTACTTGCCAATTCCTTACGGTAACATGACTAAGCAAAAAATTGCAAAACAAATAAAAAGGGGCACTCGCGGAAAAATGGCCAACAATCTAATATACGGCATTTCAGAAAAAAAAAAATTTCAGCCACGTGCTAGGCAAACCATCAAGGCACATTTTCCGACAAATAAATATCTAAATGAATCATTACTCTGTGATAGTTCCTTAGTACGTAGTAATTTTGAAAGAAATGGGAAAAAACGAAAAAATGGCAATCACCGGAAAATCGAACACATACCTATATATACGCTATATCTGGCTAAAAAAAAGATAGGCATGGGTAGCCAGATCATCTAGAAACACTTTCCAACACTATAAAAATATAAGTTTTGCGACACTACTTGCAAATTCCTTACGGTAACATGACTAAGCAAAAAAAGCCAAAACAAATAAAAAGGGGCACTCGCGGAAAAATGGCTAACATTCTAATATACGTTATTTCAGAAAAAAAAATTCAGCCACGTGCTAGGCAAACCATCGAGGCACATTTTCCGACAAATAAACATCTAAATGAATCATTACTCTGTGATAGTTCCTTAGTACGTAGTAATTTTGAAAGAAATGGGAAAAAACGAAAAAATGGCAATCACAGGAAAATCAAACACATACCTATATATACGCCATATCTGGCTAAAAAAAAAGATAGGCATGGGTAGCCAGATCATCTAGAAACACTTTCCAACACTATAAAATTATAAGTTTTGCGACACTACTTGCCAATTCCTTTCGGTAACATGACTAAGCAAAAAAATGCAAACCAAATAAAAAGGGGCACTCGCGGAAAAATGGCCATTCTAATATACGGCATTTCAGAAAAAAAAATTCAGCGTCGTGCTACGCAAACCATCAAGGCACATTTTCCGACAAATAAACATCTAAATGAATCATTACTCTATGATAGTTCCTTAGTACGTAGTAATTTAGAAAGAAATGGGAAAAAACGAAAAAATGGCAATCACCGGAAAATCGAACACATACCTATATATACGCCATATCTGGCTAAAAAAAAGATAGGCATAGGTAGCCAGATCATCTAGAAACACTTTTCAACACTATAAAAATATAAGTTTTGCGACACTACTTGCCAATTCCTTACGGTAACATGACTAAGCAAAAAAATGAAAAACAAATAAAAAGGGGCACTCGCGGAAAAATGGCTAACATTCTAATATACGGCATTTCAGGAAAAAAAAAATTCAGCCACGTGCTAGGCAAACCATCGAGGCACATTTTCCGACAAATAAACATCTAAATGAATCATTACTCTGTGATAGTTCCTTAGTACGTAGTAATTTTGAAAGAAATGGGAAAAAACGAAAAAATGGCAATCACAGGAAAATCGAACACATACCTATATATACGCCATATCTGGCTAAAAAAAAGATAGGCATGGGTAGCCAGATCATCTAGAAACACTTTCCAACACTATAAAATCATAAGTTTTGCGACACTACTTGCCAATTCCTTACGGTAA
This sequence comes from Palaemon carinicauda, assembly GCF_036898095.1. Taxonomy (NCBI): domain Eukaryota; kingdom Metazoa; phylum Arthropoda; class Malacostraca; order Decapoda; family Palaemonidae; genus Palaemon; species Palaemon carinicauda. The sequence continues at coordinate 50,684,562 of NC_090729.1, forward strand.
CATGACTAAGCAAAAAAATGCAAAACAAATAAAAAGGGGCACTCGCGGAAAAATGGCCATTCTAATATACGGCATTTCAGAAAAAAAAAATTTCAGCCACGTGCTAGGCAGACCATCAAGGCACATTTTCCGACAAATAAACATCTAAATGAATCATTACTCTGTGATAGTTCCTTAGTACGTAGTAATTTTGAAAGAAATGGGAAAAAACGAAAAAATGGCAATCACAGGAAAATCGAACACATATCTATATATACGCCATATCTGGCTAAAAAAAAAGATAGGCATGGGTAGCCAGATCATCTAGAAACACTTTCCAACACTATAAAAATATAAGTTTTGTGACACTACTTGCCAATTCCTTATGGTAACATGACTAAGCAAAAAAATGCAAAACAAATAAAAAGGGGCACTCGCGGAAAAATACCCAACATTCTAATATACGGCATCTCAGATAAAAAAAAAGACATGCACGTGTTAGCCCAACCATCAAGGCACACTTTCTAACACATAAACATGAAAAAAAAATCAATAATATACGGCAATTCCTTACTACGTAGTAAATTTTTACAAATATTGAAAAAAAACAGAAATTGGCAACCGCAGTTAAATACCCAATATACCAATAACTACGTCGTATCTGACAAAAACAAAGTCACGCATGGGTAGCCAGATCATCTAGACACACTTTCCAACACTAAAAAAGCAAAAGTTTTACGACACTATTTGGCAATATCTTACGGAAAAAATGACTTGGCAAAAAAATGAAAAAAAATGAAAAAGGGGCACTCGCGGTAAAAGGCCCAACATTCTAATATACGGCATCTCAGAAAAAAAAAAGACATGCACGTGTTAGCCCAACCATCAAGGCACACTTTCTAACACATAAACATGAAAAAAAATCAATAATATACGGCAATTCCTTACTACGTAGTAAATTTTTACAAATATTGAAAAAAAAACAGAAATTGGCAACCGCAGTTAAATACCCAATATACCAATAACTACGTCGTATCTGACAAAAACAAAGTCACGCATGGGTAGCCAGATCATCTAGACACACTTTCCAACACTAAAAAAGCAAAAGTTTTACGACACTATTTGGCAATATCTTACGGAAAAATGACTTGGCCAAAAAATGAAAAAAAATGAAAAAGGGGCAGTCGCGGTAAAATGGTCCTCGTGGTGATGAACGACATTTTAACTAAAAAAAAAATCATGCACATGGTAGCCAAACAATCCATCAAGACCTTCCACAACTGATAACCTATACAAGTTGCACCATTCTACGACAATTTCATAATACGTAATAACTTTGATAATTATGCAAATTACCTTAAAAGGGTAAACTCGGTCGCGCTCGACCCCGACGCGTCTCAGAATTCGGGGAAGGCGTACAGCTACAGCAATACACATCTGGACACTACTAGAGCGTGTAGGGGAGACACCTACTGCATGTCGATCACCCACAAATTCAGTCACGGGGGTGAGTCACGTGAGAAAAACCTCTTTTTTTTTGACGCTCGGGGTCGCGGACGACCCACCGTACCTTTCCAGGGTTAATAGATACATGATATGAGTGATTCAAAGTGCTTAGTACCGCAGGTATGGCAATATCCCAGTTGGGGTCTGATCCCCCTAGTGTAACTCTTAATATGTTCAAAACCTTCCTATTCGCTCTTTCCACTAGTCCATTCGACTCTGGGTGATAGATCATGGTATTTACTCTCTTCACTCGTACTAATATATTCGAAGTTACGTTCGGCTCGATAAACTGCGTGTAAGCTGATATTGAGGGTGAACGAGAATTCTGTTGCGTCGCATATATTATTTCTCGATTCATGAGACAAGTGATTGGTTCTTCAACGTACGTTACTGTTTTATTTGTCGTCTCCTTCTTATCCAAATCCGATTTTAAGGTATTAAAAGACTTATAGAATATTCCTTTGATATACACGCTGTGTTTGGCAGGGGATAAGGTAATGTTTTAACTGCCCCTAGACGGTATCCTATAATTACAGTTGGATACATATCAATGTTTTGTACAACGATAAATGTATCTACAAACGTTCGCTTATTGACCTTATACTGAACATGAGTTACTCCTATTACATTTAATTCATTATTTCCTATACCCGAGAGCCATACTCCGGACTTCTCTATAGGGAAGTTCGAAAATAACAAGTGGTGAGTCCTTAAATCCATGATGTTACGTGGACTACCAGAATCAAAAAATAATGTGAAGGATCGGTGTTCTAAATTTACAGCGTATAATGTTGTCCGTAACTCATTTTGGCTTATTATTGCGTGAATTTGTTGCAAATATACGGGAACCTACACTCATTTATTGGATTCGGCTGTGTGTTTCATAGGAAAATCTATTGCCTTACAAAGATCTGGTAAATTATCAAATGGATTATTTGATACAAAATATGTTGATATGAATGACCCAGCATCATTCTCTCCCCCAATGTAGTTTACTACGTGGTATTTTCTTTGCTTTGCACACTTGGAAAATTTGTCTGACCTTGCGAATTCTGGCTAGACGACCCAGGAACAGAGTTACTTGAAGCACTATTTGTTTGTTTCTGATTTTGAACAACATTGCCGTTCACTTGTTTCTTCTTATTAAACTGAGGATTCTTGATTTTATTTAGATTCGGAACTGTTTGCCTGTTTTTAGGATTTTGCTGTTGATTACGCGAGAAGCATCGATTATATGAATGGGTTGAACTGTTATGAATTAAACAAAATCGCATCCCACAGTCTGCAATCATGTGACCTGGACGTTTGCAATTGTAACAAGTCATCCCTGCAGCTTGATTATTATTAACTATGTTTACTTGTTGTGGCTTAGTTTCATTTTCTGCAAAAACTTGAGTAAGCAAGGGATCAAGGTCAGTATATTTAGACAAGTGTTTTTTATCTCTTTATATACATCTAGTTCCCTACTTTCGGGCATTAGCTTTTTATCAAAACACTGCACTAAAGCTTCAGGCAACATAACTTTCATGCAGGTTCAATACATTAGCCGCAAGAAATCTTTCACGGCGATGTTATCGCCTGTAACCCACGTGGAATAACGTAAATTATCTTGATATTCAATCAGCCGGTCGGCAAAGAGTGCCGCCCGTTCTATAACATTAATCTGAGTAATAGTTGCTTGATTAATTATGTTTCTTAACGCCATAACTACGTCTAAAGCTTCTTCACCGCCATATATTGCACGTAGCCTAAATTTGAAATCGTCACATGTAACTGCTTCTTGGAAAGAGAATCCTCTAAGATATGCGCTTGCATCTCCTTTAGCAAAGTCTATGAAATTTTTAGCTTCTTGTAATTGTACGGATGGGTCTGTGATGCCTTTTGTGTTTAAATGAGCATCTAGAGACAAGATCCATGACTCAACGTTCTGAGGCAGGAACCCATTGACCCGACCTTGAAAAAGAACAATAGCTGATCTTGCACTCACTAGAGTAACCACGGGATTGCGGATATCAGGTGCGGCAGAGGCATTCACAGGTGACGACATGTTAACTTTAACTTTTTTCCTATCACTACGATTCCTTGCGATCCTATCAAAATATCTATATGAATACACACGTCCACTGCGTAAACACATAAGCACTCTACAGTAAAGTCCCCCAAAATGATGATATTAGACAGTAAATGTGATAAAGATATTTCCCGAGAACTTCTGAAAGAAAACGGAATTCGCACAAAGAGAAAAAAAAATTCAGCGGACGAGAATTCGTAGTTGAATATAGATTCCTTTAATGAAGAAGATTAAGGTTACATATATCTCACCCCAGCAATAATGGACGATCGACTCGTGACATAAAACACTTCACTGAAAAAAAAACGTAATGAAAAAGGGATGTACTTAGCTTAGTATATATGCGTGAAGATTGTTTTGATCCGATGACGTCATGTCCTCTCCCTCTCTCTCTCTCTCGTTTGCAGGAAGTGTGTAGCTGGCGTGATGACCTTCGACTTGGCTTCTTGTTGCACGTTGTTTATTCAATGACTGTTTCACTTCCCGGTGCTATTCTTGAATATATGTGATGAAAGTCGTTAACTAAACGTTGATATAGATAAGAGAATTCATCTCGATGAAGGACATTTCTTCGTATTCTAAGGATGTTTATTGATGCTGTAAGGACAATGAGACGAGCTATCACCAACAACAACTGCCAGTTAATCGAACATGTGCGAAATTATAATACAAGGTGCGGACGGAAAAGTAGCATGCACGCAGGCGCCAATCTGTCTTGAACTAACCGCCACAATATGTGTGCTTTTTCACACGTACAAATGCTTGAAATACAAGTCAATAGAAACAGGTAGCGAATTGATAAATACATAAATTTGTAGCTCTGAGGGAGCGGAATAAATATATACAGTGAGCCACAGTGTGGAGAAAAGAGAATTTAAATGAAATGGAGAATTTAATGAGAATGCTGGACGACGGAGGGAGCGATGTCCTTACAAGTACTCCTCCCCCCAAGACATCAGGCGGCGTAGAGGGCTAATGAGACTAATGTTCGTGTCGTTTCGAGCGTCGGGGGGGGTTCCTCTTGTTCTTGAACGGAGGGGCGCGTCGGCGGTCGGCGTATGGATCGCTACCTCTCATCGTTGTTTGTTGCTTTTCTTCTCACCGGGCGCCTTGTTTTGAGGTGGCACTCTGGATCTGCCGGGTCCTGCAGAGGCAGTGTCGCTTCCTTCGAGAAACGCCGATTTCACACGGTCTATTGAGACTTAGTCCTCTTGGCCATGCACGTTGAGAAGGAAGGCTTTCGTCGTTTTCTTGATTACTCGGTAGGGGCCTCGATAGGGTCTGGTTAGCGTCTGTCGATGAGCGTCGACACGGACGAAAACATACCCGCAGTCGTCCAGGTTTTTCGGCTTGAAATGCTTAGTTCTGTCCTGGTAAGTTTTAAGACATGGCCTGATCTTTCTGGTGAAGTCCCTAAGATGTTCCAGCTGCGTGTCGTCGGTTTTTGAGGGAAAGAATTCGTCGGGAAGTGCGAGTGCCTATCCGTAAACCTTTTCAGCGGGCGATTGCTTGCCATCTGCGCGAGAGGCGGTGCGAAGGCCGAAAAGTACCCAAGGAAGTCGTGATTTCCAGTTTCCGTCGGTGCAGCTCGCCATAAGGGACGCCTTGAGAGCGCGATGAGTTCATTCGACCATGCCGTTTGCTGCGGGGTTGTATGCCATGGTGCTGTGGAGTGTCGTTCCCATCAGGTTTGCCAGAGCGAGCCATATCTCTGACAGGAAAGCGGAGCCTATGTCTGTCGTGATGTCGTCAGGAATGCCAAATCTGCTCACCCAGCTTGACAAAAGGGCTTCGGCGCATGCTTGGGTCGTAGCTTCGGTCATCGGTGATGCTTCCAAGCACCTCGTGGAGTGATCGATGATTGTCGGCAGGTAGCGAGCAGATCCCGAAAGCGGCAAAGGTCCCACGACGTCAATGTGGATGTGACCGAAACGTCTTTTCGGTTGGGGATAATCACCTATCCCCAATTTGGTGTGACGGCATATCTTGTTTGTCTGGCAATTGATGCATGTCTTCGCTCATTCCCGGGCATCCTTTCTGATCCCTGGCCATATGAACTTTTCAGACAGGAGGCGAGCAGTGGTGCGTCCCGAGGGGTGTGAAAGTCCATGGATGATGTCGAATATTTTTCTTCTGCAGCAAGCCGGAATCCAGGGACGTGGGCGGTCGGTGCTGCTGTTGCAGAGGATAATTACTCCTGCTGGCCCGAGGGGAATTGCAGTTATCTTGAGCGCAGATGGCCCCGTCAGGTGATCCTGTGCCTCTAGTTCTTTGCGCTGCTCAGATGCGCGGTTGGCGTAGTCAATTCCCAGGTGGATTGCGTCGATTTCAATCCTTGAAAGGGCGTCTGCAACTGGGTTTTTCTTTCCGGTAACGTAGCTTATGGTGCACCCGAATTCGGCGATTGCTGCGAGATGACGTTGTTGTCGGGAGGGACCATGCGTCTGTCGATTTTGTGAAGGCGTGTACGAGGGGTTGATGGTCCGTCGCAATGGTGAAGGGTGTGCCCTCCAGGATGTGCCTGAAGTGGCGAACGGCGAGGTAGACGGCGAGGAGCTCCCTCGTGCTGTATATTGTTTTGGCGGGTTTCAGTTTTCTGCTGAAGGATGCCAATGGTCAAGGAGAACCATTGACGAGCTATTTCAACACAGCCCCACAGCCGACGTTGCTGGCGTCGGTCGTCAGGAGGCGTTGCTGGAGTCCGGTGATTTTCAAGTAATTATGAAAATTATTTCTGTTTTTCATTTGATTGGTTGAGTATTAAATCTAAGTAGGTACAGAATTTTACTCGGTAAACCAGTCATGTAATGTTTTCCCTACTCGTTTGCATCCATAGCAATCGAGCAACATTCAACACTTTTGCTTGATATTTATTTACAGATTTTTTGGGGAAATATCTTTATTGTCTAATATCCATACATATTCTGTAATTAAGATGTGTTCAGACTCATGCTATTTTACATTTTACATCAAAATGAATCTCTTCGCACCAAAGTATACATCTCCAACTTCATGTAACATATCAAACCCTTTCAATCACTTCTTTTTAACAGCAATATGTAAATCTTTAATATATATATATATATATATATACATATATATATATATATATATATATATAAATATATATATATATATATATATATATATATAAATATATATATATATATATATATTTATATATATATATATATATATATATGTAAATTTATATATTTATATATATATATATATATATATATTTTTATATATATATATATATATATGTATATATATATATATATATATACAGAATTATTAGCCAGGCTACAACCATGGTTGGAAAAGGAACATGCTATAAGCCCGAGGGCTCCAACAGGGAAATAGCCCAGTGAGCAAAGGAAATAAATAAACGATATAAAAAGTAATCAATAATCCAAATAAGATATTAAATAAAAACACTGACTACATTTTAAAGTTCTACTGATTCCACTATACGATTAGAAATATCATTCCACAACTTGTTCACAACTGGAATAAAACTTCTTGAATAATGTGCAGTGTTGAGCCTCATGATGGAGAAGGCCTGTCTATTAGAATTAACGGCATGTCTAGTATTAAGAGCAGGATGGTGCTGTCCAGGAAGATCAGAATTATTAAAAATCTTATGCAACATGCATAATGAACTAATTGAACAACGGTGCCAAAAATTAATATGTATATCAGGAAAAAGAAAATTAAAATATATACATATATATATATATATATATATAAGTATATATATATATATATATATAAATATATATATTCATATATATATATATATATATATGTATGTACTATATATATATATATATATATACATACATATATATATATATATATATATAGAAAAAATGTAATAAACCTGAGAAACTAAGATGAGGAAAGAACATAAATCGTCCCCTGTAGTCACTATTAGGCCCACTTTTTTCAATGTATTATTTCACAATACATAAATTCCTTATCCGCCAGCTCTCATCTTCCAAACTTTGAAAATATTGATACCATTATCAGCAATCATGAAATGAACAAAGTATTACTTTGTTCATCTGAAAATTTGAAAGGAACTATTACGAGTACTCAGGTTTTGCTAAAATATAACGTTCAATTGTAGTTTCTTTTTTTTTAAGCGGTGCATATTTTCACCGACTCACAGAAGTGCTGTTTTAGCTCGGAAAGATTCCTGATACCTGATTGGTCGGAAGTATTTTTGTCCGAACACCTTCATTGTTCTCAAAAAATTTCCAAGTAATATGGATCGAAACTTATTCACTAACCTATATTTCTCAATCATATATATGTTTTTGTCAATAAACAATGTGAAAGAGCAAATATATTATAAAATATCGTTATGGTGAGTCTAAATTTAATAACACAATCTGCCGGAGTCAACGACACCACCATATTTTCGGATGCATGCTTTGTAATCTTGTAATTTTTCACATATTTTAATATAAATTGGGATGGATTACACTCAGCATAAGTTGAACATGTTATTATATATATCTTTTTTTTAATACCAGAATTTACCAAAAACATGGAATTAATAGAACCCGATTTTTGTGAAAACTCATGGGGAGGTAAAATAACAGGTTGCAGCGGAATGGCGAGAAAACAATCTCTTCTGACTGTCATAGACGCAGTTTTTTTCTTTCGTAATATAGTTCGGCCTATTCCTTTTAGTTTAAATATTCTTGCATTGTCTCTCTTTGTAATATATAGCTTAGTATTTTTCCACATTCCTGTTCCTCACCACACATCTATTTTCCCCGATATCCCCTCTTTCATATATGGGATATCTACACTTTGATTCTTTATTTCTTATCCTATGTGGAAACTGTTCGCTTAAAATACTATGCTTCATTTCATTTGATATAATGTGAGATACCGAACAGGTTTACAGAATAGGCTCTACTTGTTACACTGCATACAATTTATGTTGTTATTATAATGTACATACTTACTAACGTAGGGTACAAAACATAATGAATCGTAGTGCGGATATCCTTTATGAAAGAAGGGATATCGGGGAAAATAGATATTAGGTGAGGAACAGGAATGGCGGAAAATACTAAGCAAAATATTACGAAGAGAACCATTGCAAGACTATTTAGACTAGAAGGAATACGCCGAAATATATTACGAAAAAAAAAAAGATAACCGCGTCTATGACAGTCAGAAGGGATTGTTTTCCCGCCAGGCCGCTGCAGGCTGTTCTTTTACCTCCCCATAAGTTTTCACAAATATCGGGTTTTAATAATTCCACGTTTTTGGTAAATTCTGGTATTCAAAGATAGTTTATAATAACATGTTTAAATTATGCTGAGTGTAATTTATCCCAATTTCTCTTAAACAAATTGAAAAATTACAAAATTGCAAAGAGTGCATCCGAGAATAAGCTGCTGTCGTTAACTTCGGCAGATTGGGTTATTAAATTTAGACTTACCATGACAATACTTTATAATATATTTATTCTTTCATATTGTTTATTGACAAAATATATATCTAATGGAGAAATACAGGTTAGTAAATAAGTTTCGATTCACATTACTTGGTAATTATTTGAGAACAATGAAGGTGTTCGGACAAAAATACTTCTGACCAATAAGGTATCAGGAACCTTCCCGAGTTAAAAGGGTACCCCTATGAGTCGGTAAAAAAAAAAAAAAAGAATAATAATAATAAATATAGACCATAGGAAACAACTGATCGGTTTCCTAATGGACATTGGGACGTTTCTGCAACATATGTTAGAAATATTTAGATGATATTGAAAATATCCTCGAAAAGTTGAACTGCTAATAGTTAGCTCAGGAATAACGACAAGGAAGCAATAAGCAGTAGAAAGAAATACCGTTTTGGTTTATAGTTTTAAAATTCTCAGGGTTGAATAAAATTTCTTTCATTTCAACGAACTAGAATCAGTCTGAATTGGATGACAATATTTTCGACTGCTATGAACAACAAAATGAAAAATAATTACTTGCCATTTTTAAACATAATTTTCTTTTTAATCTTTAGCGTTGTTTTACTTTCTTCATTTTAACTCACTTAACTATATAAAGATATCTCAACGTTTGTCCCCTGACAGAGAAAATGCTAGTTTTAATCATCCGTATTATGGTATCCTCTCCTTGTTCTAACTCAGTTGCTTAATTCTTTAAAAAGAAACAAATAGCTAAAGCTTTTTTTTTATTCTATTGAACGATTAGAACAAAATATTCATTTAATAATTTCTCTAACTAATTGCATTCATAATTCGCCTCTACATATTGTACTTAATCCCATATCAGTGAAGGGTAATTTTGTTATTCATATATATGATAATAATTACCTTCCCCGGTAAGGGGAGCATTTGTTTCTTTAATTACTTTCGTATGTATTATGGTTGTCATAGATCATATTCAAAACAGTTGAATTTGGATCAACATTTAGCAAAATGGTCCAATCATTCCTATAAAATCATGATTAAACATATGAACCACACATTAAAAGACGCAGATGACATCTAACTAAAACTTAAGTTATGATCATTATTCTATTTTACAGCTAACTATAATGACAATAAGAATAAAGATGATAGTATCTTTTTTGGGCTCCAGCCATGTCGTCCTGATGGAAGGTTCATAAGAGTAGCTTCCTAAGGGATATTTGACTACAGTGATATTCCCAGAGAATTTACCTTTAGGTCTCCAGAATTCTAACTCCTGGCGCGAATATCCTTAATTTTCTCTCAAGAATATTGTATAATATCAGGGGACGTATTCTTGACACGCCACATAGCAATCTGCACCACGAATAGCGTTTACGCTTCGTGGGGGAAAGTGGCAGAATTAGAAGGGGAGCTGTATCAAGGTTACCCTAGTTCCCATACTACTATTGAGTACCACAACAGCGCCATATCCAATATGGTGAACATTCCTAATTCTGTAGCGATTTCGCATGGTGGTGTTCCCTGTTGATCTGACATTTTAGATCGATTTTCAAGGATTATTATTATGCAATCCCCAGTTTCTTTCGCCTCTGGAAAGTTGAGTATTGAATCTTTACAATATGTGTTTTTTAGCTCCTGTCTCACAGTGAAATTAGAGTAGTTTTTTGTGATTAGGAGCTAGGCCTGTCACCGGAGGCACCATGGGCGCTGTCTTTCGTTAGGCATGTGTTATTTAGTTAGTAGAACGACATTCCCGGTTTAAATAGCATTAATAATTTAATTATGGAAGCTATTCAGGCATTTTATACTTGTAAAGATATTTATATGCATAATTTTCCTTTTCCGTCAATCGTATATATCAGAGTTTCGGTGATATAGGAAATCGAGATCTCATCTTGCCTAGGTAACCTAACCTAGGCAACATAGTATACTTTCGAAATTTCCCCGGTTACCCTCGTCTATTGGTTATCAATTCATTGGAGATTGATATCTCCTAGAATTATTATATAACCGATACTCGTCTCTATAGAAATTTAAGGGTAATATCTCTTCCCTCTGAGTGTAGCCTTAGGCTACAACCCTAGTGGGTCGTGCCTCAAGTTTTCATGCAGGCATGGCAAGCCTATGGTTTTTTGTCTCGTCTCCTAACCGCAGATGACAGGTTTTAGGATTCGGTCAAAACCTCAGAGTATTTAGTCTTGTTGTGACAGTCGGTTGGCAGGGTGAATAGTCATTCCCCTGCCAGCTAGGCTGCCGACATAGGAGGCTAGCCCTCCCTAGGCTACACCTAAAGTGGTTGTATGATGTCGCCACCTTCTCCCTATGACCTAGTAGACTAGTCCTGTGCTCACAGACCCTAGGCTGAAGAGTAGTACACATCTAAGGCCTAGGATGGCGCCGCACTGGAACTCTGTTTCTCCCTTATTGAGAGTAGGCGGCACTGCTGCCGTCCTCTTAACTGTATTGACAGACCCTAGGCTGGAGAATAGAAGATTCTCCTGCCGCCTAGGATGGCGCTAATAATGAAATAGAGTTTCTTAAGGGTGTGTAGGACCCTTTTCCCTCCCCCTCTGTTCTTTTATGTGGGCAGAGCCATTGTCTTTCTCTGAGCCGTTATCCTGCAACCTTACCATTGCTTTTGGGTTGCGGTACCCGGCCAGACTCCCTCTCTGAAGCCATTGACTGGCTGCCTGCGGCTTTGCCAGCTGTAGGCAGCCATGACAACTGCCGGCGGCCATATTGACTTCCAGCGACCATATGTTTTACAACCTGTCAGCGGCTATGACGGCTGGTGGCGGCTATGCAAGCTGCTGGTAGCCATGTCATCTGTCAGCAGCCATGATGGCTGTGGGTGGGAAGTCCCTTTTGTCACCAAGGCTCTTCAGTTCTCCCTTGGACTGCTGGCTTGAAGTTCTGTTGTCGGGGTATTGCTTTGGCCGGCGGTAGGCCGGCCAGGCCGGCAGAGATAGGTGCTGACTCAGCCGACAGCACGCCGACTGTACTAGTGCTGTCGGATGCTAGCCTGCTGGCTGGATCTTGCCGGCGATTGTACTGTGGCTGGATGGAAGCCTGAATGTTACATTCTCCCCTTCCATTTGAACCTTCTTTCTGGAGGAAGGCAGTATATTAGACTTTTACATCCTTAATTACTGTATACATACACAGCATGCTGGCTGTGCCGGCAGGAACTAGCTATGCCGGCTATATGTTGGCTGAATTACAGTATTTATACAGGTAGTCAGTATATTTGCAGTATAGGATATACTGCAGATAGGAAAACTACTGTATATATTATACGAGTAGTTATTTTCCAATATATCTTGGGTATCCTTGCCCGGGTGTTTGCTGAGACCAATCCTATATTGAAAGGATAGAATTTCTTCAATATTCAGATTAGAAATCAGTTATCCTATTACCCTTTAATATTAAATATTTTAGAGGCTGGTGGTATTACACAGCTAACCCTTAAAGGGTAGAAACCTCATCCTTGTGTCTCCCTGATCAGGAAACTCTATGAATTAATATTATAAGGGAGGTCACAGCAAATAGGCTGGGTAGGATACACAAATATATGACTTTTATATTTTCTAGTCCAGTTGGCGTCATGCTGGCTGGACCGTGCCATCAGATGCTTGCCACAAAGGCAGCACACTAGCTGAACTACGTTATATATAATTATACAGTAGCCAGTAATTTGCAATATAGTATATACTGCAAACAGAAAACTATAGTATGATTATACAGTAGTTATTTCTAACATATCTTGGGTACCCTTGTAAGGGCTTTTGCTGGTACTGTTCCTATATTGAAAGAATAGAGTTCCTTTAATACTGTGATTAGATATCAGTAATCCTTACCCCACAGTGTTAAGAATAAAAAGGGTCAGTGACTTGTACACTTCTCTACCCCTAGGGGTTAGACCCCTTTAGTTGGAGTTCCCTTGATAGAGGAATCTCCTTATAGATAATACTAAGGGGAGGTAACAGCATTGGATTACCGGGGATACACAAGTATGTGTCTCCCACTATCCCTTTCTAGCTTACTATCCTAAGCTATTTTGTTAAAAGATGGCTTATATATATTGCTTATCAGTGAGATAATCAATTGTATACTAATTTTGCTTTCCTTTCTTTACAGGAAGAACCCCAGATGACATGTGTTACAGTCTTCTGCAATATCAAGAGTAAGTGTTTTTACGGTCATGATGCATGCAGGTTTCATGCCCCTTGCAATATTATTTCCGAATCCCTGCATTATTGGAACCTGCAAGTTTGCAATGTATGTTGTACCTTAATGTCCAAGAGTTTCGAAAATCCCAAGTCGATAGAGTCTAGGGATGCAGCTCGTAACAAACTACCCAACTGGGTGAGAGGCTTCCAGAAAATCTCTCCGGGACCATACCTACCGAATGTTAGGATGCGTAACCTACTATTCCCGAAAGCAAGTAAGGAAATAGTGGTGCCCCAGGCACGTTTCTCACCTCCCTGCGGCCAGATAGCCTTTGGGACGGAGGGCAGGAAGCCTTCACAGGGAGAGGGGGAGAATGTCTTGTTGGAATTGTTTCCGTCTGTGCCGGATCTAGAGCCATTGACATCGACATCTTCACCCCCTACCCCTCTATTAGATGGAATGGACCAATTATGGGCCATAATGAAAGGTCTAATAGAAAACCTTCACAAACAATATGAAAAGGGGTCAACCAAACGACCCTGAGACCAAGACCTTCTGACATACTCCAAAACCAATCCCTTGAGGTTTGCGGAGCTTATGCTGATTTTAAACGGCAAACTCTACATCTCGGAGAAGATGGGTGCTGTGCCTTGGGACAAAATCCAGTTTTGGCCAAGCATTGACGCTTTCCCTAATTGCTTCATTCGTCTGAGACATGAACCAACGCCAAGAAAGGATACAGAACTGAAGGAGGTCATGGTTCTCGACCATGATAAGGCAGAGCCTATCTTGTCAAGTAGCCTGAGAAAGGCAGATTTCTCAGTGTGGAAAGTAGTCACACTAGGTAACAAACACCCTTCCTTTCTTGGTTCTGCTTCAATATCATTCCCCTTTACGTGGAAAGCATTTAAATCTGTTGCTAAGGCAGTTGAAGCAGGTAGACCTTGTCCTGCACTCGAGGAGTGCAAGCCTCTGTCACTAGCCTTTCCCAGGCAGGAGAAGGATTGGAAGGAACTCCACTTAACCATTTCAGTAGGAAGACTAGATGCGGATGTCGCTAGTCGACAGTTTGGGTGAGAATCTTCCTAAACTATCTAAGTTTCTTTTGTAAAACGAACAAGAGACAAAGGAGAGACTTGCAGCCTCCCTATTCCTACAGAACTGCATAGAGTTGTGTTCAACCCACCAGACTACCCCAGACATGCTCATGGTCTTTGCCAAAATGCATATGGCCACCTTAGTAAAAGAGCTTTATGCCTTCATGAAGGTTGAGAGAGCCTGTAGAGAGTTTGTGTTCGCTGCCGCGACAATGAAACACGAAACCAGGAAGCTGATATCTTCCAACATTTGGGGTAGAGACCTCTTTCCAATCAAGATAGTCTGAAAGACGATTAAGGAGGTCACCACGGAGAACATAGGGCTTCTCCAAATATGGCGCATCCTTTCAAAGAGAAAGTCTTCCGGGGTTGTGGGTCCTCAACCTAGAAGGAAGACGGAAAAGTCTAGTAGTTTTCCTTGTGATGTTCAACAACATCCCACAGTCCCGCGGTCGAATTTGTAAACCTTTTGATCAAGAGAAGCAAACAGATGCTTCTGGTAGGAGGGAGGTTTCTTCAGGATCGCTGGACCTTCAATCCTTGGGTCCAAGGCCTAATCAAGATGGGACTAGGATGGGAAGTAGACATGCCTCTACCATCATTTCCTCAACTTTTCCTACACTCCAAAACCCTCCTGGAGGAGTATACCTTAGACCTAGAGAGCATAAAGGCGGTAAGGAAAGTAGCGTCCATCGAATTCCAGGGAAAACTGTTTGGTGTTCACGAGAAGGACTCAAGAAAACTCAGAGACATTCTGGACTTGTCACCACTCAACAAGTTCAAATAAAACAGCAAGTTTAGAATGTTAATCCTTCTGAACATAAGGACGTTATTTCAAGGAGAGTTTGAAGTCTTGTCAGACCTGAAAGATGTCCATTGACAGCTTCCAGTCAGTCACCCTCTCCCCTCCTACCTAGGACTCAAGTTACAGAGAATATCATATGTCCTAGGAAAGATACTTGTCAGACTAAACATAGTCCTAAGCATCTTCACAGGATTAACGGACAAAGTCACACAAAAACCAAGCCTAGAATGGTTCAGGCAGCAATGTACCTGGACGAAAGGCTGGGGTGGGCAGCACCCGAAGTGGCTGGTCTATGATCATCCAAGGAAGTGATCTGGTTCCCGGAACATCGGGAATGCATGATAATCTTCAAGAAGTCTCAATTCTCTCCAGCTCAAAGGCTTCAATGGCTAAAAAAAAATTGAAACCTGTGGTCACACCACCTCTCCTTTCCCTTGCGAATGTAAAAGGATATCGCAGGGTCGGTCAAGAGACTATGGTAATCTGTCAGGATTCCAAGACGCTAACACGGAGAAGTTCAGAACTCTCTCCAGTTCGCAATACTGACAGACCCAGTGCTAAGAGAACAGCTGATAGATGCCTTAAGAGTCTGGAGAAGATACGCATCAAACGTTTGAAGAGATCTAAATTGACCGGTATTGATCTTTCCTTAATCGCTTCCCTTACAATGGTCAAAGGCCAAAAGCCTATTGAAGACCATGTTAGTCCTGTCATGGTTGAAGAAACTTTCTCCACACAGATCAGACCTCCTCAGGTTGATCTGGGACATCGAAAAGATAATGACACGTCAGAACCGACAAGGCTAGAGAACGTCTCTTACAGTCTATGAGACGTTAACTATCCCTTACCTAAAGAGATGGCACCTATCAGCAGTTCATGTACAATCGATCCGCAATCTGACAGCGGATGCTCTACTCTGGCTCAAGCCGGTAGAGTTGGAAAGGTCCACGGATGCAGACCGGTTCTTTCACAGATGGGAACGAGTCCCGGAACTGCAGATTGACCTCTTCATCACAAGCGTCATCAAAAAACTACCTCGATAAGTAGCCCCATACGAGAATCCTCTATTGGAGATAACAGACATCATATCTCTAGTATAGAAGGGATGGACTCAGGAATTCCTGCTCATCCCATCCAATCTCCTGCTGAAGGTCCTCAACACACTGAGATCCTTCCAGGGAGAAGTGGCTCTGTGGACTCACAAGTAGCCCAAGAGCAATCCGTTCCCTTTGGTGAAGGAACGGAAGTTGATGCTGGCCCTAGTTCTGAACCCACGGCTATCTCAGAAGGTTCAGAAGTTAATTGCCTTCGATTTATCACACAGACACCAAACCCATCATTTCATGATTTTCTTGCCCTAGAGGTTAGGAAAAGATTTCGGATCTCAGAAGGCAACATAGAATTCTTAGAAGAATTTAAGTCCAAGTCAACTAGAAGACAATATTAGTCATCTTGGAAGAAGTGGGTTGCTTTTATAAAAGCAAAATGACCGAAAGAAATTTCAATAAACTTCTGTCTGTCCTTCTTTGTCCACCTTTATAATCAAGGTCTGGCAGCCAAAACGATAACTATGTGCAAGTTAGCCTTGACTAGACCTCTTCTATATGCTTTTCAAGTGGATCTGGCGAATGAAATCTTTAATAAGATTCCAAAGGCATGTGCAAGGCTTAGGCCTGCAGCACCACCAAACCCCATCTCATGGTCTTTGGACAACATTATGCCTCATCTTTGAACAATGAAGATTGTTCCCTTAAGGATCTAACCCAAAAGGTTATTTTTCTGTTCGCTATAGACTCTGGGGTTAGAGCTAGTGAAATAGTGGCCCTATCCAGAGATGAGGGCCACATTCAGTTCACAGAAGTGGACAAACTGAATATCTTTCCTGATCCATCCTTTCTCGCGAAGAACGAGCTACCCACTATGAGGTGGAGTCCCTGGAGAATCTGCCTTCTTAAGGAAGACGAGTGTCTAAGGGTCTATCTTTGTAGAACTTCAGACTTCAGGGGAGGACAGCTCTTTAAAGGAGAAACCTCTGGATCAAACTTGTCCCTGAAAAAACTGAGGGCAAAGCTAACCTACTTTATTCGTTGAGCGGATCCTGACAGTACTCCCTCAGGTCATGATCCGAGAAAAATTGCTTCATCACTGAACTTTTTCCAGTATATGGACTTTGAGCGTCTTCGCTCATATACTGAATGGAAATCATCCAGGGTGTTCTTGTTGGAATTCATTTTAATTCCAACCTTACTTATATTTAATGAACAAAACAATAATTCAAAAACCAAAACAACTTCCATCAAATAGTAGATCCACTAGTAAAACTTTGAGATATTGCCCTACATTACCCTTTTCCCCAGACATGTCCTAAGATACAGAATAATATAGGTCACTTATCCCAAAGGTAGACGTTGAAGTGTTTCCAAAATTGTTGTGGTCTTGGTGATTGAACGTTTAGTTTTGTTCAGCGTTAATATTCTATGAAGATGCCGGCCTTTCCACTGAGTACTTTTTATTGGAACTGTTCGCCGTGGCTGTGGTAACCTTCGAGGTAATTTACTTGACAGGTACATATTACGCATGCGCGAACTTAAGGCCTATTAGGCAATTACTAATTTAAGTAATTTAATTCATAAGTTCGATTTTATTATTCATTTTACTGATCATTAACGCTAATAGTTACTATACTAAGTAGCATTAAGTTATTTACTTTTAATTTATTAAGAAAAATAGGTAAAGCTTCGAGTCGAGCTAACGACCGAACGGCTATTCCCCACAGTCGGACACAATTATTTACGTTAACTGTAATCCTTCTAAGAAAACAGTTTTGCTTTCCATTTCTGTTGCAACTCTTACCTCTATAATTTATTTTTGGTTTCTAACATTCTACAAACACTATGCTAAGCCGGTCCATGAACTGAAGCACTATGTGGTGGCGGCAGGTAGTGTATTAAAACCTGTCGTCTAATTCTGCGATAAACAGTTAAATGATAGGGACTGTCAATTAAAGGAAGAAGATGTCAGCACTTTTAGTGTGATCCCCTTTTAGATAATTATTACTCTGGTGACACTAACTCTGTTCAATATCAAAGGTGTGGAATTATACAGTAACATTCGTGCCGTGTGTACGTAGTACACAGTGCTGATAGAATATAACAGGTACGGAAATTATGAAGAGAACTTTATTAAAACTTTTCTTCAGTCTGAGAGTGGCACTCATCATTTCTTCCCTTTCAAAAAAGGAGAAATAATTTCTGCATATGTCGCAGGTATAATTCCTTTATAGTTCTACATGTGTTTTACATGTTAATTCACTTTAGCCATTTATTAGAAATAAATGTCTATTAGAATGTAATTGCGTCCTGATTCACCCCACAATTGCATGTTTAAGATGCCAGAGTTCTTTGACTTACTGATGTAAGTATATTTCATATCATTGTATGCTTGTGGAAAATGGATATAATGGACACTGATACTGGTACGGCAATATACACAAACCATGAGACTTTTTGTATATTCAGTGTATACTTATGTTTGTTCATATAATATATGATAACATTGAGGCCCCTTTCCTACAGTCTAGAATGACTCTTCCCTGAAGGGGGTAGGAAGCACTAACATCGTTTATGATTAGTGATGATGACGGATAACGGTAACGTCATTTGTCTCAAATGGTCCAATTGACCATAGAAATATTGTCCCAAGGTTAAGGCACTGATTAAAATCCACAGATACATTATTTCTCTGGTATGGCTCCATCACGACGATATGGCTTGAGCCCAAAAAACGGATTTCGAGCGAAGCGTAAAATCTATTTTTGGGTGAGATGGCCATGTTGTCCTGATAGACCCACCCTTCTTTTCTAAAGAAAAGATCTTCACAGTATCCCTCCCAAACTACTGTATCTGTAGCACCATGCTCAAAGCAACAAGGAATGTCCGCCATATTAGATATGGCACTGTTGTGATACCCAAATAGTAGTATGGGAACTAGGGTTACCTTGATACAGCTCCCCTCCCAATTCTGCCACTTTCAACCTCTAAGCGTAAACGCTATTCGGGTTGCAGATTGCTATGTGGCGTGGCAAGAATACGTCCCCTGATATTATGGGATATCCCTGTCAGAAAATTAAGGATATTCACGCGAGGAGTTAGAATTCTGGAGACCTAAAGGAAAATTATCTGGGAATATCCCTGTAGTCAAATATCCCTTAGGAAGCTACTCTTAGTAACCTTCTATCAGGACGACATGGCCACCTCACCCAAAAATAGATTTTTCGCTTGCTGCAAATCCGTTTTTTTGTAAGTAAAACTTAATTTTCATACTGTATAATCAGAGGTTTGTTGATCAATAGACATTATTAGATAAAGTTAGAGAAAAGAATCTAAGCAAGTCTGGTGTTCAGCGACTCCAGGAAATTACTGATATATATATATATATATATATATATATATATATATATATATATATATATATATATATATATATATATATATATATATATAAATATATATATATATATATATATATATATATATATTTATATATATATATATATATATATATATATATATATATATATATATATATATATATATATATATATATATATATATATATATATATATATGCACAAACATATGTAATTTAAATGTATACGTGTGCTTGCATATGTCACTGTTCATTATTAAATGATTATCGATATTTTCCATTTTCGTCTACATTTTCTTCCTATTATTCTATTGTTTTCCTTTCTTTGGGTGAAGTTTGAAACTTGAAAAGGATTATCTGCGTAGATGTATACTCATCTAATGACAAACGTTTTACAGTAGTTTACTGTTATTCAGCCAGAACGGAATAGGAAAAGAGTTTCAGCAATAACGAACAATTTATTCTTTTTGCCCTGCAGAATTTTTTCATCCCACATTTAAATTGAATATTAACTATTGGCTCAGTAGACGGAGACAAAGGATTAAGACGAGTAACAACGTATAAGAAGGAACTAATAGGGTCGTAGGAACTAGTAAAGGATATGTGAGGAGGAAGATGAAAAAATGGCAGTGCTATATGATGAGAAATAAGAGATATAACTAGAAGTCATTTTGCAGGGAGACACCGCGGTCCTTATTGATAAGGCCTATTCGTAAGTGAGGAATAATGGGGGTTTAAAGGCCTAATATTAGGTTTGAGCTTCCATGGTAAACTTTGGTAATGACTGCCATCCCTAAGATAATTATAGAATTCCCGGCTCACATGTTCTGGCATGTCTAAATATGTTTGTGTTGTTCGTGTATGGCATGTGGCGCAGTATGCAATTAACGACTTTGTTCATGCGGTATATATTGTGTATACTCTGGCAAACGGGTAAGGTATAGTATATAGCATACCTATTGTATAGTATACTGTATTGCATATTTATAGAATATTCATATAAAATTGTAATAAGATCTAAGCTAGATACAGATGGGTTTATGTCCATATTATGTGAAAAACCTGACTTAGAGAAGAGTATGTATAGCAGAGTCGGAATCAATTCTTGCACTCTATTTATTGCCGTATGGTTATCATAGACGACTGTTAACTTGGTTTTTGCTCGGCTACGGTTTAAATCGTTGCTTGGGTAGAAATTCTCGTCAGAAAATAAACCTCGTAGGTCTATGATCGTTTGGCAGGGTGAATTGAGTGTTAACAAATCTTTGTGTCTTATTTGAAAATTAAAGAAGTCAAGAGTTTTAGTAATACTTTTATCATAAAAGAGGTAATTGTTACAGGCTATCTAAGATCCAAATGCAAAAGATGTTCAGAATTATAAAAAATCATATCAACACTAAACGACGATGCGACAGATTAATATCGAGTATCTATTGATAAAAATGAGACTTCAGTTGACAGAAGTTAGGAAAATAATTTTCAGACCTCCATTTTTTACGAACGGAACAAAATAGGAAAGACACGGTATTTGTTCTTGTAACGAAAAAGTTTTTTTCAGATCCTCTTTACGCGAGACGAGGCTGTTGATGTTAAGGTGTTTTCTTATAAAGATGGAGAACGATGATTAAAAAAAAAAATCGTTGTTTCATCATCTATAATTTCTATACGTTTGATGAAAATAGTATTCATGAACAGCCTATGAGAGAGAGAGAGAGAGAGAGAGAGAGAGAGAGAGAGAGAGAGAGAGAGAGAGAGAGAGAATAATAATAATAATAATAATAATAATAATAATAATAATAATAATAATAATAATACGTTAATTCTATTATACAATGGGTATTAATTACAGTACATCAAAATTATTGATGACAATATTTAGGTACAAAATATATAAAAAAAGTTTTACCATATATTTGCAAACTTTCATCATTAATAAGTTCTCACAATGATTAGAGATTGATTGATCAAAAATGTTTCAGATCCTCAGGATATAAAAGAAAACGTTTTTTTTTTTTTCCTAAGTAAATGTATACGTACACAAAAGTAATTTCAAGAATAAAGAAGCAGTTCCAAAGCAAGTGTTGTAGGTTTCTTAAAAGGCGGACGAATTGCAACTAAGAATTAGAAAAAAAAGAATATTATTATCACTTTATGTTTGTTTTACCTGCACAAAATTATGAAAAGGAATAGGCTTCCCGTTCTGGTTAATTTTTTTTTTTTCACAATTCGGCCGGAAAAAGTAATGTGAAAGGTGTATTTTATATAAACAATAGTAGCCATTATTTCCTATTGAAGAGTATATTTTAATTATTACTTTTTGTTCTATTCTCACTACATAGATAGGTGCAGAGTATTCAAATGAATATTGCCTGCTATTCATGATTCTCGGATTGTGATACAACAACCAGTTGTAATAGGATTTGAAAATTTCTCATGTTAGCCATCAAATACTTTATTAAGATCCAACTAACTAATTACCCAGGTATTAAAAACACAATATGCAGGCATGGCACT
>NC_090729.1:50716586-50721586 GCF_036898095.1 Palaemon carinicauda
TCAGGAGGAAGACCTCCTGGCAGAAGCCCAGGATGAAGTTCAAGCCCCTCTACATCGGCCGGTCTCCCAGTAGAGCTGGGACAGGCCCTCTCTTCTATTGTTGGAATGATCCAACAAATGCAGAAGGAGAATCAGGAGAAGGCGGCTGCAATGGAACTGCAAATGCCGTGCCTTGCAGAATCACATGGGCCCCAGAAAAAGCTCAATGTGAAAGACCTTCCCTTGTGCTCAGATGCTAACCCATGGAGGTATGCTGAGCACACGCCGATGACGACTGGAAAGATCGTCATCTCGGATAAGCTGGGCTCAGTTCCCCTGGAGGAGGTGGAATTCTGGCCCAGCAAGGCATCATATCCGGACTGTTATTTCCGGCTGAGGAAGGAACCAGCTTCAAAGGAGGACAGAGCCGAAGGAGGTCATAGTGATGGACCATGCTAAGGCTCAAGCTCTACTTTCATCCTCGATGAAAGAGAGGGGCTTCTCTAACTCAAAGGTAGCCCGCATTGAATAGGAAGTTCCCTTCCTTTGTGTCCTCGCCTACTAGAGCCTTCCCCTTTTTACAGAAAGGGTTTCTGGCTGTACTAAAAGCAATTGAGGCCGGCAAGTCTTGCCCCTCCCTAGAGGAGTGTAAACCCTTGTCGCTGGCCCTGCCTATGGACCACAAAGACTGGAAGGACGTCCATCTTACGTTCTCAGTGGGAAAGTTGGAGGCTGATATTGCCGGACGTCAGTTCGGCAAGGACCTCCCTAACCTGTCTGACTTTCTTTTGCGAAGTGAGTTCGATACAAAAGAAAGACTGACTGCCTCAATGTCTCTTCATGAAATGTTCATGGTAGTGGCCAAGCCTCATCTGGCCACAGTGACGAAGGACCTTTATGGCTTTGTCAAGGCAAGGAGAGCTTGCAGGGAGTTCGTGTTTACCTCGGCTACGGTGAGGCACGAGCCAAAGAAACTAATCTCCTCCAACATTTGGGGAAAAGACCTTTTCCCCACCGACTTGGTCAAAGAAGTTGTTGATAAGGCCGCGTTCGAAGGGCAGTCTACTTCCTTTCGAGCAAAGCCTAGAGGAGCAGCCAGAGGCTCGTCTAGACGCCCCTCAAGGGGAAGGGGATTCAGGGGTGGTCGTGGTCAGGAAGGCAAGACCTCAGGACGGCAGTCCAAGTGAGGTGATACCGGTAGGAGGGAGACTCTGAAATTTCGGGATCGGTGGACCTTCGATCCCTGGGCCCACAGCCTACTCAAGAATGGACTGGGCGGGAGCTGATACAGCACTCCACCCCCGTGCCTTCGGTTTTTCCAACACTCCACCCCCGTTATGGAGGAGTACGTTCAAGAACTGTTGGAGAAAAAAGGTGATCCGAAGGGTGAAGCCCATCAATTTCTAAGGGAGGGCTGTTTTGTGTTCCCAAGAAAGACTCGGAAAAGCTCAGAGTCATTCTGGACTTGTCGCCACTCAACAAGTTCATAGTGAATTGCAAATTCAAAATGCTAACACTGCAACACTAAGGACCTTACTGCCCAAGAGGGCATATTCCGTCTCTATAGACTTGTCAGACGCCTATTGGCACATTCCAATTAGCCATCGACTCTCCCCCTACCTAGGGTTCAGGCTACAACGAAGACTATACCGCCTTCGGAGCCATGCCATTCGGGCTAAACATAGCCCCAGGATTTTTACGAAGCTTGCGAGCGTAGCTCTCAAACAATTACGCCTAAAGGGAATTCAGGTAGTAGCCTACCTGGACGACTGGTTGGTGTGGGCAGCATCCGAGACAGAATGCTTGCAAGCTTCCAGTCAAGTGATCCAGTTCCTAGAGTACCTAGGCTTCAAGATCAACAGAAAAAGTCTCGACTTTCTCCATCTCAAAGGTTCCAGTGGCAGGGAATCCACTGGGACCTTTTGTCACACTGTTTCTCCACCCTGGCGAAGAAAAGGAAGGAGATAGCGGGTTCTGTCAAGAGACTTCAAGATTCCGAAAGGATATCAAGACACGAGCAGGAGAGAGTACTGCGCTCTCTCCAGTTTGCTTCGGTGACAGACCCAGTGCTAAGAGCACAGCTAAAGGATGCAATCGGAGTTTGGAGAAGTTATGCATCAAAACGCGTGAAGAGATCTGAGAAGACAGCCGCTTCGGCTAAGTACTCTTCTCAGGCCTTGGTCCCAAGCCAGACATCTAAAGAAGGTCGGTTCTTCTTCAGCCACCTCCCCCGTCGGTGACGATTCACTCAGACGCCCTCGAAAGAGGGATGGGGAGGTCACTCTCATCGGAAAAAAGTCCAGGGGACTTGGTCCAGGCTATTCAAGACCTTTCACATAAAACTTTCTAGAAGCTAGGGCAGTGCTCCTTACCTTAAACAAAGTCTCCCCGTGACACTTGATCCACATAAGGTGGTGATAGACAGCGAGGTAGTTGTGAGATACTTGAATCGACAAGGATCGAGGTCACCACCTCTCAACCAGGTGATGTTGGCCGTCTTCCGATTGGCGGAAAAGAAGAAGTGGTACCTGTCGGCAGTTCACCTTCAAGGAGTCCGCAATGTGACAGCGGACGCTCTATCCAGGTTCACACCGATAGAGTCGGAATTGTCCTTAGACGCAGGATCATTCTCCTTCATTCTGAATCAGTCCCAGAACTGCAGATAGACCTCTTTGCGACGAAAGACAACAAGAAGTTGCCCCTGTATGTGCCCCGTACGAGGACCCCTTAGCGGAAGCAGTGGACGCGATGTCCTTCGACTGGAACAGATGGTCCAAGATTTATCTGTTCCCTCCTCACAACCTTCTGTTGAGGGTCCTCAACAAACTGAGATCCTTCAAAGGGTAGCGGCAATAGTGGCCCACAAGTGGCCGAACAGCGTGTGGCTCCTCCTGGCATTGGAACTGTAGCTGAAGTTTGTACCACTACCAGATCCAGTTCTGACCCAGCGAGTCCAGAAGTCAACTGTCTGCGCTTCATTACAGAAAACCCGGACCCCGCAGCTCATGATTTTCTCTCCCTAGCGGTGAGAAAGCGTTTCGGGATTTCGAAAGCCAGTATAGACTTCCTTGAGGAATATAAGTGCAAATCTACTAGAAGGCAATATGAGTCATCTTGGAGAAAATGGGTGGCCTTTTGTCAAGGCGAAGAATCCGCAGGAGATCTTGACAGACTTCTGCTTATCTTTCTTCTCCACCTCCATGGTCAAGGGTTGGCAGCGAACACGATTTCAGCGTGTAAGTCTGCTTTGACAAGACCCATTCTATATGCCTTCCAGGTCGACCTAGGTAACGAGATCTTTAATAAAGTCCCGAAAGCCTGTGCTAGGCTCAGACCTTCAGCACCTCCAAAGCCCATTTCATGGTCTTTAGACAAGTTCTTCATTTCGCTTCTCTGTTGAGCAATGAAGAGTGTGCGTTAAAGGATTTGACACAAAAAGTTATTTTCCTATTTTGCACTCGCGTCCGGGGCCAGGGTTAGTGAGATTGTAGCCTCTCGAGAGAGGCAGGTCGTGTTCAGTTCCTGGATGGGGGAGAACTGAACCTGTTTCCGGATCCTACGTTTCTCGCCAAGAATGAGTTACCCACCAACAGGTGGGGTCCCTGGAGAATCTGCCCTCTGAAAGAAGATGCATCTCTATGTCCAGTAGAATGCCTAAAGGTCTATCTTCATAGAACTTCAGACTTCAAGGGTGGTCAACTATTCAGGGAGAAACATCAGGCTCAAATTTATCTCTGAATCAACTCAGAGCGGAAAATCACATATTTTATTCGCAGAGCGGATCCTGACAATACACCCGCAGGTCACGATCCGAGGAAAGTTGCCTCATTCTTAAATTTCTTTAATTGTATGGATTTTGAACATCTCCGTTCATACACTGGCTGGAAGTCTTCCAGAGTGTTCTTTCGCCACTATGCGAAGCAAGTAGAGGAACTAAAAGAGATCTGTGGTAGCAGTGGGTCGCGGTGTTAACCCTACTGTTTAACTCTGCGAGGAACAGTGGCCTTAATTGGGACGATTAATTCCAGGGTGAGTGTGTAGTTACATACTCTACTACAAAACTAAGTGAGGGCACTGTGTTGCCCATCCAGACTGTTCCATTTCCGAAGGTGAACCTAGCATAAGTGCAGACATGTGTGCCGAGCGTTTCTAACGCTAATGTCATTGATTTGTAATACAGGCTTTTATGACTTTGATACCTCGGTATCTTAAAAGTGGCATCTAATGTTTTTTCTTTCAGACAAACAAGCTCTGTTTACTATCATACTTATGCTTAAAGTTTTGGGTTATCCTCTTCTTATGTATATATATATATATATAATTGTGGTTAACCTGTCTATTTATTGCCTGTCAATAATCTGGTTCTTGAGAACCTTGCGTCTCCTTCACCTGTGTCAATTTATTGGTATAATTGAGCATTCATTCTATGTACCTTATCTGGATAATTCTAATAGAATTGTTCCTTTATGCAAGCTATGTTGCATTGGTTTTCCTCCTATGCGGATATAAAACCTTTGTCCAATACAAGTATTGTGCGGAGAACTGGTCGATATTTCATATTGACGCAGTGGTTCTTTACAAACTATGCTTTACTTAATATAGGGCGAGACCACTATATTAGCTTGCCTGGTATTCATACATAGATATATGTACTCTTCGAGACTTTTCCAGAGTCTAGTAGGACTCTTCCCTGTAGGGGGCAGGAAGCTCTAACATAGTTTATAGTTAGTTGAAAAGATGTATAACGGTAACATCTTAGGTCTCTAGGTCTAGTCCACCGGGAAAAAATTACCTCCGGGGAGTACGGCACGTTCTGAGAATCCACAGATACAGTAATGCTCTAGTACACTTCCATAAGGACGACATGGCTTGAGCCCAAAAAACGGATTTTGAGCGAAGCGAAAAATCTATTTTTGGGTGAGATGGCCATGTCGTCCTGATGGACCCCCGCCCTTGCCTTTTTAAGAAAGGGCTGTAGGACCCCTCCCTACATACAGTATCTGTAGCACCTCGTGTACGCT
>NC_090729.1:50723367-50738367 GCF_036898095.1 Palaemon carinicauda
ATTAAACTACCAAAAAAAAAAAAAAAAAAAAAAAAAAAATTAAAGTGAAGGAAGATTTTCAAAAGATTTTTGTTTTTATTTAAACAAATTTTTTTTTCTAATATTTCGTTAATTTTCATTATAATATCTTCTAGTCATACCTTATTATAAGACTAAGCAGCCTCTCTCTCTCTCTCTCTCCCTCTCTCCTCTCTCTCCTCTCCTCTCTCCTCTCTCTCTCTCTCTCCTCTCTCTCTCTCTCTCTCTCTCTCTCTCTCTCTCTCTCTCATTTTTATACAATGAACATATATATCTGGTTGAACTGAATAATATTTGGATTTATAAATCTTTACAGGCTAATAATCAACTATCAACAGACGAAAAATTTGGAACTGAAAATTTAATATAGATTTCAAGAGACGCCAAGAGAGGCATTAGACAGAGTTTACGCAGTTATGTAGGAAGCATGTTGTCCTCCTCCCACTATTACTTTCAATATTTTCTATTTTTGCACTTCCTTCTGTTATCAATGTTGTCCCTACGATTTCATTTTATTAGAAATGGCCCACTTTACAGGTTTTTCTTTTTTCTTTTTAGGTTTATCTTCTCTTCCTAATTAATCCTATCTACTCATACTCAATAGAGTTTTAAGATCCTTATAACTTTATTATTTCAGCATCTTAAGAATAATAGAAAATAACCTTGGGTTGTATAAAGATTATTTTCTGACTGAAGTTTCCTTTGGTAACATTACCGCTAAGGTTATACGCGAGGAATAAGAAAGAAATTAAAATTTTATGGGAAGGCTGGAGTATTTCTATTTGATATAACATCACATATATGTATATATATATATATATATATATATATATATATATATATATATATATATATATATATATATATATATATATATATGCGTGTATATATATATATATATATATATATATATATATATATATATATATATATATATATATATATATATATATATACATATATATATATATATATATATATATATATATATATATATATATATATATGTATATATATATATATATATATATATATATATATATATTTTATATGGATATATATATATATATATATATATATATATATATATATATATATATATATATATATATATATATATATATATATATATATATATACTACATATATATATATATATATATATATATATATATGCGTGTGTATATATATATATATATATATATATATATATATACATATATATATATATATATATATATATATATATATATATATATATATATATATATATATATATATATATATATATGTTTGGATATTTTCAATATAGTCCTGTCAAGAATATATTCTTTCAAATAAGACCGAAATGATAAACTCTCTCTCTCTCTCTCTCTCTCTCTCTCTCTCTCTCTCTCTCTCTCTCTCTCTCTCTCTCTCTCTCTCACGAAACATAATGGAAGGAAGAAAGTGTGACCAGCCCCCTTTTCTTAAATTTGCAACTATCCATAAGACACTGTAAAACAAACCTGGAACCGTAAAAAAAAATACAAAGTCCTGTTTCCTCTTGGATTTGGAGATCGTAATATATTCGCATTTACTTTCTTGTTATCATTCACGTAGATTTTTACATTGGATGAACGGCTTATGCACTGATACTCTTTGCGGACTGATTTGAACTATTAAGGCTATTTAAGAGTGATTTAACTCTTTAAGGATACTCTTTAACAGGAACATATCCATCTTAAGAACATTACCTTATGCATATCTTTTTTTCATAAATAATGTTTCCTTTTATATTGCTCTCTCTCTCTCTCTCTCTCTCTCTCTCTCTCTCTCTCTCTCTCTCTCTCTCTCTCTCTCTCTCTCTCTCTCTCTCTTCTTCGAAATGGTGTTACAGTATTAATATTTTTTTCTTTATTTATCCAAAATAGCTTAGATTAGCAAGACTTTCTAAAATGAGCCTTATATTTCAAAACCTTTGAAAATGAGAAACAAAAATCAGAGGTGAAAGAAAATTTCTGATAAAAACTGCTTTAATCAAGTTATATCAAAGGGTAAAGAAAAGTATATGTTACTCAAAATAAGAGTAGGAAGAGATTCTTTTACTTCTGAAAAAACAAAATACTTTTCGACAAGCACAAAAAAGATTTACTGAAATGCCCGTGACTAAAGTGTTGTCTCTAAAGTTCAAAATTTTCCGATTTTGTTTGCAATCACTCTTGACGACTTGGCATTTGCAATCTTAAGCAGGAGACTGAAAGAGATGAATGTCAACGTAAAAATCTCAGCGAACAAGAAAATGGGTTTTCTTGTCCATGAACTTCTTTGAGCTTTAAAGTTCCAAATCATCGTTGGACACAGAAAAGTAAAATAAATGTAAATTTATAGGTATAAATAATGAAAGAATAATAAAAATTATTAAGTGAGTAAGATGGATAAGAGATATATACAGGATATAAACAAATTAATAAGTTTTAACAACTTTAGTGGCATTAACTAAAATAGGATCCTCTATCATTTCACAAATACAGTGACACAGGAAAATAAGTCTGTAATTGAATTAAATTGAACCCGAATATTAAATAACCAATAGGTACCGAGTAAAAAAAAAAAAAAAAAAAAAAAAAAAAAACATGATTATCAATATCCTTTTAATGGAAAATAGAATCTAATACTTCCAGTCCTCTTGGATTCTGTTACTGGCGTCCTCCAAGGACTGAATAGAGACCCATTGAATTATATGAAAAGAAAAATGGTTGTATCCATCTTAGTTCTTGCGAAATTTGAGTCAGAAAAAAAACGGTAGAGCGAAATTAACGTAAATAAGTAGATGAAATCATTACCATGGCTAAAGGACGATAATGATTGCTTGATAGTCTTAATAACTTGTTTTAAATAGAATAGTGTTCACTATCTCTTTTCCGAATACCTGGTTGTTTTCATATACAGATTTTCACGCAACTATTCGGATGCTTGCAAGTTCCATGCCGGCATATTGTGTAGTAGCTACAATACTTTTTTCTATGTTTTTAATACCTGGGTAATTAGTAAATTAATAAAGTATTTGATGGCTAACATGAGAAATTTTCAAATCCTATTACAACTGGTTGTTGTATCATAAGCCGAGAATCATGAATAGCAGGCAATATTCATTTGAATACTCTGCACCTATCTATGTAGTGAGAATAGAACAAAAAATAATAATAAAAATATACTCTTCAATAGGAAATAATGGCTACCATTGTTTATATAAAATACACGTTTCACATTACTTTTTCCGACCGAATTGTGAAAAAAAAAAAAAAATTAACAAGAACGGGAAGCCTATTCCTTTTTATAATTTTGAGCAGGTAAAACAAACTTAAGATAATAATAATATTCTTTTTTCTAATTCTTAGTTGCAATTCGTCCGCCTTTTAAGAAACCTACAACACTTTCTTTGGAACTGCTTCTTTATTCTTGAAATTTCTTTTGTATACGTATACATTTACTTAGAAAAAGAAAAGTTTACATTTATATCCTGAGGATCTGAAGCATTTTTTATCAATCAATTTCCAATCATTGTGAGAACTTATTAATGATGAAAGCTTGCATATATATGTAAAACTTTATTTATATATTTTGCACCTTAATATCGTAATCACTAATTTTGATGTATTGTAATTATTACCCATTGTATAATAGAATTGACTCATTATTATTATTATTATTATTATTATTATTATTATTATTATTATTATTATTATTATTATTATTATTATTATTATTATTATTATTATTATTATTATTTTTATTATTATTATTATTATTATTTTCTCTCTCTCTCTCTCTCTCTCTCTCTCTCTCTCTCTCTCTCTCTCTCTCTCTCTCTCTCTGATATGCTGTTCATGAATGCTATTTTCATCAAACGTATAGATTTTTTTTTTTTTTTTTTAATCATCGTTCTCCATCTTTATAAGAAAACGCCTGAACATCAACAGCCTCGTCTCGCGTAGGGAGGATCTTGAAAAAACTTTTTCGTTATAAGAACAAATACCGTGTCTTTTTTTATTTTGTTCCGTTCGTAAAAAATGGATGTCTGAAAATTATTTTCCTAACTTCTGTCAACTGAAGTCTCATTTTTTTCAACAGATACTCGATGTTAATCTGTTGCATCGTCGTTTAGTGTTCATATGATTTTCTATAATTCTGAACATCTTTTGCATTTGGAACTTAGATAGACTGTAACAATTACCTCTTTTATGATAAAAGTATTACTAAAATTCTTGACTTCGTTAATTTTTGAATAAGACACAAAGATTTGTTTACACTCAATTCACCCTGCAAAACGATCAAAGACCTACGAGGTTTATTTTCTGAGGAGAATTTCTACCCAAGCAACGATTTAAACCGTAGCCGAGCAAAAACCAAGTTAACAGTCGTCTATGATAACCATATGGCAATAAATAGAGCGCAAGAACTGATTCCTACTCTGCTATACATACTCTTCTCTAAGTCAGGTTTTTCACATAATATGGACATAAACCCATCTGTATGTAGCTTAGATCTTATTACAATTTTATATGAATATTCAATAAACATGCAATACAGTATACTATACAATAGGTATGCTATATACTATACCTTATCTGTTTGCCCGAGTATACATACTGTAATATATACCGCATGAACAAAGCCGTTAATTGCATACTGCGCTACATGCCATACACGAACAACACAAACATATTTAGACATGCCAGAACATGTGAGCCGGGAATTCTATAATTACCTTAGGAATGGCAGTTATTACCAAAGTTTTCCATTGAAGCTCAAGCCTAATATTAGGCTTTTAAGACCCCATTATTCCTCACTTACAAGTAGGCCTTATCAATAAGGACCGCGGTGTTTCCCTGCAAAATGACTTCTAGTTATATCTCTTATTTCTCATCATATAGCACTGCCATTTTTTCATCTTCCTCCTCACATATCTTTTACTAGTTCTTACGACCCTATTAGTTGCTTATTATACGTTGTTACTCGTCTTAATCCTTTGTCTCCGTCTACTGAGTCAATAGTTAATATTCAATTTAAATATGGGATGAAAAAATTCTGCAGAGCAAAAGGAATAAATTTTTCGTTACTGCTGAAACTCTTTTCCGATTCCGTTCTGGCTGAATAACAGTACACTACTGTAAAACATTTGTCATAAGATGAGTATACATCTACGCAGATAATCCTTTTCAAGTTTCAAACTTCACCCAAAGAAAAGAAAACAATAGAGAATTGATAAAATAATTGAAAGAAATTGTAGAAGATAATAGAAAATATCGATAATCATTTAATAATGAACAGTGACATATGTCAGCACACGAATACATTTAAATTACATATGCTTGTATATATATATATATATATATATATATATATATATATATATATATATATATATATATATATATATATATATATATATATATATATATATATATATATATATATATATATATATATATATATATATATATATATATATATATATATATATATATATATATATATATATATCCAAGTAATTTCCTGGAGTCGTTGAACACCAGACTTCCTTAGATTCTTTTCTCTAACTGTGTCTAATAATGTCTATA
The DNA here is from genome assembly GCF_036898095.1 of Palaemon carinicauda. Taxonomy (NCBI): domain Eukaryota; kingdom Metazoa; phylum Arthropoda; class Malacostraca; order Decapoda; family Palaemonidae; genus Palaemon; species Palaemon carinicauda. The sequence continues at coordinate 50,728,989 of NC_090729.1, forward strand.
GATCAACAAACCTCTGATTATACAGTATGAAAATAAAGTTTTACTTACAAAAAAACAGATTTGGAGCGAAGCGAAAAATCTACTTTTGGGTGAGTTGGCCATGTCGTCCTGATAGAAGGTTCCTAACTACAGGGATAATCTCAGAGAATTTTCCTTTAGGTCTCCAGAATTTTAACTCCTGGTGCGAATATCCTTAATTTTCTCTCAAGGATATCGCATAATATCAGGGGACATATTCTTGCCACGCCACATAGCAATCTCCAACCCGAATAGCGTTTACTCTTCGAGGGGGAGAGTAGCAGACTTAGAAGGCGAGCTGTATCAAGGTAACCCTAGTTCCCATATTACTATTGGGTATCACAACAGCGCCATATCTAATATGGCGGACATTTCCTGTAGCATTGAGCATGGTGCTACAGATACAGTAGTTCGGGAGGGATACTGTGAAGATCTTTTCTTCAGAAAAGAAAGGTGGGTCCATGGGGACGACATGGCCATCTCACCCAAAAATAGATTTTCTGCTTCGCTCGAAATCCGTTTTTCGGGCTCAAGCCATGTTGTCGTGATGGAAGCATACTAGAGAAATAATGTATCTGTCGATTCTAATCAGTGCCTTAACCTTGGGACAATATTTCTATGGTCATTTGGACCATTTGAGACAAATGACGATACCGTTATCCGTCATTATCACTAATCATAAACAATGTTAGTGCTTCCTGCCCCCCTACAGGGAAGAGTCATTCTAGACTGTAGAAAAGGGGCCTCAAGGTTATCATATATTGTATGAACAAACATAAGTATTCACTGAATATACAAATAGTCTCATGGTTTGTATACATTGCCGAACCAGTTTCAGTGTCCATTATATCCATTGTTTGTAAGCATAGAATGATATGAAATATACTTACATCAGTAAGTCAAAGAACTCTGGTATCTTAAACATGATATTGTGGAGAGAATCAGAACGCAATTACATTCTAATAGACCTTTATTTCTAATAAATGGCTAAAGTGAATTAACATGTAAAACACATGTAGAACTACAAAAGAATTATACCTGCGACATATACAGAAATTATTTTTCCTTTTTTGAAAGGGAAGAAATGATGAGTGGCACTCTCAGACCGAAGAAAAGTTTTAATAACGTTCTTTATAATAATTTCCGTACCTGTTATATTCTATCATTGTGTACTACGTACAAAGGGCACGAATGTTACTGTATAATTCCAAACATTTGATATTGAACAGAGTTATTGTCACCATAGTAACACCTATCTAAAAAGGGATCACACTAAAAGTGCTGATATCTTCTCCCTTTAATTGACAGTCCCTATGAATTAACTGTTCATCGCAGAATTAGACGACGGGTTTTAATACACTACCTGCCGCCACCACATAGTGCTTCAGTTCGTGGACCGGCTTAGTATAGTGTTTGTAGAACACCCTAGATGATTTCCATCCAGTATATGAGCGAAGACGCTCAAAGTCCATATACTGGAAAAAGTTCAGTGATTACGCAATTATTCTCGGATCATGACCTGAGGGAGTACTGTCAGGATCCGCTCAACGAATAAAGTAGGTTAGCATCGCCCTCAGTTTTTTTCACTGAAAAGTTTGATCCAGAGGTTTCTCCTTTTAAGAGCTGTCCTCTCCTGAAGTCTGAAGTTCTACGAAGATAGACTTTTAGACACTCTACAGGACATAGAGAGATATCTTCCTTAAGAGGGCAGATTCTCCAGGGACCCCACCTTATAGTGGGTAGCTCGTTCTTAGCGAGAAAGGATGGATCAGGAAAGATACTCAGTTCTCCCACTTCTGTTAACTGAATGTGGCCCTCATCTCTGAATAGGGCCACTATTTCACTAACTCTAGCCCCAGAGGCTATAGCGAACAGAAAAATAACCTTTTTGGTTAGATCCTTAAGGGAACAGTCTTCATTGTTCACAGATGAAGCATAATGTAGTACCTTGTCCAAAGACCATGAGATGGGTTTTGACGGTGCTGCAGCCCTAAGCCTTGCACATGCCTTTCGAATCTTATTAAAGATCTCATTCGCCAAGTCTACTTGAAAGGCATATAGAAGAGGTCTAGTCAAGGCTAACTTGGGCATAGTTATCGTGTTGGCTGCCAGACCTTGATTATGAAGGTGGACAAAGAAGGACAGACAGAAGTTCATTGAAATTTCCTTAGGTCCTTTTGCATTTACAAAAGCAACCCACTTTTTCCAAAATGACGAATATTGTCTTCTAGTTGACTTGGACTTGTATCCCTCTAAGAAATCTATATTACCTTCTGAGATCCGAAATCTTTTCCTAACCGCTAGGGCAAGAAAATCATGAAATGAAGGGTTTGGTGTCTGTGTGATAATTCGAAGGTAATTAACTTCTGAACCTTCTGAGATAGCCGTGGGTTCAGAACTAGGGCCAGCCTCAGCTTCCGTTCCTTCACCAAAGGGAACGGATTACTCTTGGGCTACTTGGGAGTCCACAGAGGCACTCCTCCCTGGAAGGATCTCAGTGTGTTAAGGACCTTCAGCAGGAGATTGGATGGGATGAACAGGAATTCCTGAGTCCTTCCCTTCTATAACAGAGACATGATGTCTGTTATCTCCACTAGGGGATCCTCGTATGGGGCTACTTATCGAGGTAGTTTTTTTATGACGCTCGTGACGAAGAGGTCAGTCTTCAGATATGGGACTCGTTCCAATCTGGGAAAGAATCGGTCTGCATCCGTGGACCTTTGCAACTCTACTGTCTTGAGCATAAGTAGAGCATCTGCTGTCATATTGCAGATCGATTGTACATGAACTGTTGGTAGGTGCCATCCCTTTAGGTAAGGGATGGTTAACGTCACCTAGACTGTATGAGACGTTCTCTAGCCTTGTCGGTTCTGACGTGTCATTATCATTTCGATGTCCCAGATCAAACTGAGGAGGTCTGATCTGTGTGGAGAAAGTTTCTTCATCCATGACAGGACCAACATGGTCTTCAATAAGCTTTTGGCCTTTGACCATTGTAAGGGAAGCGATTAAAGAAAGATCAATATAGGTCCCTTTAGATCTCTTTGAGCGTTTGATGGGTAGCTTCTCCAGACTCTTAACGCATTTATCAGCTTTTCTCTTAGCACTGGGTCTGTCAGTATTGGGAACTGGAGAGAGTTTTGAACTTCTCCCTGTTAGCGTCTTGGAATCCTGACTGATTACCATAGTCTCTTGACCGACCCTACAATCTCCTTTTACATTCCCAAGGGAAAGGAGAGTTGGTGTGACCACAGGTTTCAATGTTTTTTTAGCCATTGAAGCCTTTGAGCTGGAGAGAATTGAGACTTCTTGATGCTTATCTTGCATTCCCGATGTTCCGGGAACCAGATCACTTCCTTGGATGATCAGAGACCAGCCACTTCGGGTGCTCCCCATCCCAGCCTTTCGTCCAGGTACATTGCTGCCTGAACCATCCCAGGCTTGGTTTTTGTGTGACTTTGTCCGCTAATCCCGTGAAGATGATTAAAACTATGTTTAGTCCAACAAGTATCTTTCCTAGGACTTACCTTATCCTCTGTAACTTGAGTCCTATGTAGGAGGGGACGGGGTGACTGACTGGAAGTTCTCAATGGACATTTTTCAGGTCTGACAAGACTGCGAACTCTCCTTCTTGAAATAGGGTCCTTATGTTCAGAGGGATTAACATGCCGAACTTGCTGTTTTACTTGAACTTGTTGAGTGGCAACAAGTCCAGAATGACTCTGAGTTTTCTTGGGTCCTTCTCGTGAACACCAGACAGCCTTCCCTGGAATTCATTAGACTCTACTTTCCTTACTGCCTGTATGCTCTAGAGGTCTAAGGTATACTCTTCCAGTAGGGTTTTGGAGCGTCTGTTTGCTTCTCTTGCTCAGAAGGTTTACATATTCGACCGCTTGCCTGTGGCACTGGAGTCATTGTGACTGTGGGATATTGTTGAACATCACGAGGAAGACTACTAGACTTTTCCGTCTTCCTTTTAGGTTGGGGACCCACAACCCCAGAAGACTGTCCATTTGAAAGGATGCCCCACATTTGGAAAAGCCCTATGTTCTACGTGGTGACTTCCTTAATCGTCTTTCTGACTATCTTAACTGGAAAGAGGTCTCTCCCCCATATGTTGGCAGATATCAGCTTCCTGGTTTCGTGTTTCATTGTCGCGGCAGCGAACACAAACTCTCTACAGGCTCTCCCAGATTTCATAAAGGCATAAAGCTCTTTTACTAAGGTGGCCATATGCATTTTGGCCAAGACCATGAGCATGTCTGGGGTAGTCTGGTTGGTTGAACGCAACTCTATTCAGTTCTGTAGGGATAGGGAGGCTGCAAGTATCTCCTTTGTCTCTTGTTTGTTTTACAAAAGAAACTTAGATAGTTTAGGAAGATTCTCACCCAAACTGTCGACTAGCGACATCCGCGTCTAGTCTTCCTACTGAAATGGTTAAGTGGACTTCCTTCCAATCCTTCTCCTGCGTGGGAAAAGCTAGTGAGAGAGGCTTGCATTCCTCGAGTGCAGGACAAGGTCTACCTGCTTCAACTGCCTTAGCAACGGATTTAAATGCTTTCCACGTAAAGGGGAATGATATTGAAGCAGGACCAAGAAATGAAGGGTGTTTGTTACCTAGTGTGACTACTTTCAACACCAAGTAATCTGCCTTTCTAGGCTACTTGACAAGATAGCCTGTGTCTTATCATGGTCGAGAACCATGACCTCTTTCATTTCCGTATCCTTTCTTGGCGTTGGTTCATGTCTCAGATGAATGAAGCAATTAGGGAAAGCGTCAATGCTTAGCCAAAACTGGATTTTGTCCAAAGGCACAGCACCCATCTTTTCCAAGATGTAGAGTTTGCCGTTTAAAAACAGCATAAGCTGCGCAAACCTCCAGGGATTGGTTTTGGAGTATGTTGGAAGGTCTTGGTCTCAGGGTCGTTTGTATGACCCCTTTTCATATTGTTTGTTAAGGTTTTCTATTAGACCTTTCTTTTGGGACCATAATTGGTCCATTTCATCTAATAGAGGGGTAGGGGGGGAAGATGTAGATGTCAATGGCTCTAGAGCCGGCACAGACGGAAATAATTCCGACAAGACATTCTCCTCCTCTTCCCGTGAGGGCTTCCTGTCCTCTGTCCCAAAGGCTATCTGGCCGCAGGGAGGTGTGAATCTGGCCTGGGGCACCTCTATTTCCTTACTTGTTTTCGGGAATAGTAGGTTATGCATCCTAATATTCGGTAGGTATGGTCCCGGAGAGATTTTTTGGAAGCCTCTAACCCAGTTGGGTAGTTTGCTACGAGCTACATCCCTAGACTCTATTGAGTGTGATTCTCGAAACTCTAGGCCATTAAGATCCGACATACATTGCAAACTTGCAGGTTCCAATAATGCAGGGATTCGGAAATAATATTGCAGGGGGCAAGAAACCTGCATGCATTATGGCCGTAAAAACACTTACTCTTGATATTGCAGAAGACTGCAACACATGTCATCTGGGGTTACTCCTGTAAAGAAAGGGAAGCAAAAGGAGTATACATTAGATTATCTCACTGATAAGCAATGTATAAAAGTCATCTTTTAACAAAATAGCTCAGGAGAGTAAACTAGAAAGGGATAGTGGGAGACACATACTTGTGTATCCCCGGTAATCAAATGCTGTTACCTCCCCTCAGTATTATATAAAAGCAGATTCCTCTATCAAGGGAACTCCAACTAAACGGTTCTAACTTTAGCGGTAGAGAAGTGTACAAGTCCCTGACCCTTTTTATTCTCAACACTGTGGGATAAGGATGACTGATATCTAATCAGAGTATTGAAGGAACTCTATTCTTTAAATATAGAAACGGTACCAGCAAAAGCCCTTACAAGGGTACCCAGGATATGTTAGAAATAACTACTGTATAATCATAAAATAGTTTTCTGTTTGCAGTATATACTATATGGCAAATTACTGGCTACTGTATAATTATATATAATGTAGTTCAGCCAGTGTGCTGCCTTTGTGGCAAGTATCTGACGGCACGGTCCAGCCTGCATGACGCCAACTGGACTAGGAAATATAAAAAACATATATTTGTGTATCCTACCCAGCCTATTTGCTGTGACCTCCATTACAATATTAAATCATAGGGAGACTCAAGGATGAGGTTTCTACCCTTTAAGGGTTAGAAGTGTAATACCACCAGACTCTAAAATATTTAATATTATAAGGTAATATGAAAACTGATTTCTAATCAGAATATTGAAGAAATTCTATTCTTTCAATGTAGGATTGGTCTCAGTAAACACCCGGGCAAGGATACCCAAGATATATTGGAAAATAACTACTAGTATAATTCATACAGTAGTTTTTCTATCTGCAGTATATCCTAAACTGCAAATATTCTTACTACATGTATAAACAAATAATGTAATTCAGCCAGCATATTACCGGCATAGCTAGTTCCTGCCGGCTCACCCAGCATGCTATGTATGTATACGGTAATTAATGATGTAAAAGTCTAATTTACTGCCTTTCTCTAGAAAGAAGGTTCAAATGGAAGGGGAGAATGTAACATTCAGGCTTCCATCCAGCTACAGTAATATCGCTGGCAAGATCCAGCCGGCAGGCCAGCATCCGGCAGCACTAGTACAGTCGGTGTCCTGCCGGCTGAGTCGGCACCTATTTCTGCCGGCCTGGCCGGCCTATCGCCGGCCAGAGCAATACCCCGACAACAGAACTTGTGGCCAGCAGTCCAAGGGAGAACTGAAGACCCTAGGTGACAAATGGGACTTCCTCCCACAGCCATCATGGCTGCCGACAGATGACATGGCTACCAGCAGCTTGCATAGCCGCCTGCAGCCGTCATAGTCGCCGACAGGTTGTAAAACACATGGTCTCTGGCAGCCAATATGGCCGCCGGTAGTTTTCATGGCTGCCTGCAGCTGGCATAGCCGCAGGCAGCCCATCAATGGCTGCAGAGAGGGAGTCTGGCCAGCAACCGCAACACAAAAGCAATGGTAAGGTTGCAGGACGACGGCTCTGAGAAAGACAATGGCTCTGCCCACATAAAAGAACAGAAGGGGAGGGAAAAGGGACCTACACACCATTGAGATACTCTGTTTCAGTATTGGCACCATCTTAGGCGGCAGGAGAATCTTCAATTCTCCATCCTATGGTCTGTCAATACAGTTAAGAGGACGGCAGCAGTGCCGCCTACTTTCAACAAGGGAGAAACATAGTTCCAGTGCCACGTCATCCTAGGCCTTAGATGTGTACTACTCTTCAGCTTAGGGTTTGCGAGCACAAGACTGGTCCACTAGGTCACAGGGAGAAGGTGGCGGCATCATACAACCACTTCAGGTGTAGCCTAGAGAGGGCTACGCCTCCTATGTCGACAGCCAAGTCGGCAGGGGAATGACTATTCACCTTGCCGGCCGAATGTCACAACAAGACTAAATACTCTGAGGTTTTGACCGAATCACAAAACCTGCCATTTGCGGTTAGGGGACGAGACAGAAAACCCTAGGCTTGCCATGCCTGAATGAAAACTCGAGGCACGACCCACTAGGGTTGTAGCCTAAGGCTACACTTAAAGGGAAGAGATATTACCCTTAAATCTCTATAGAGATGAGTATCGGTTATATAATAATTCTAGGAGATATCAATCTCCGATGAATTGATATCCAATATACGAGGGTAACCGGGGAAATTTTGAAAGTATACTATGTTGCCTAAGTTAGGTTACCTAGGCAAGACGAGATCTCAATTTCCTATATCACCGAAACTCTGACATATACGATCGACACGGAAAAGGAAAATTATGCATATAAATATCTTTATAAATATAAAATGCCTAAATAGCTCCCATAATTGAAATATTAATGCTATTCAAACCGGGAATGTCGTTCTACTTACTAAATAACACATGCCTAGTGAAAGACAGCGCCCATGGTGCCTCCGGTGACAAGCCTAGCTCCTAATCACAAAAAATTACTCTAATTTCACTGTGAGACAGGAGCTAAAAAACACATATTGTAAAGATTCAATACTCAACTTTCCAGAGGCGAAAGAAGCAGGAGATTGCTTAATAATAATCCTTGAAAATCGATCTAAAATGTCAGCTCAACAGGTTACCTTGATATGGCTCCTCTTCTAATTCTGCCACTTTCCCCGTCGTAGCGTAAACGCTATTTGTGGTGCAGATTGCTATGTGGCGTGTCAAGAATACGTTCCCTGATATTATGCGATATCCTTGAGATAAAATTAAGGATATTCACGTCAGGAGTTAGAATTCTGGAGACCTAAAGGTAAATTCTCTGGGAATATCACTGTAGTCAAATATCCCCTAGGAAGCTACTCTTAGGAACCTTCCATCAGGACGACATGGCTTGAGCCCAAAAAAGATAATATCATCATTATTCTTATTGTCATTATAGTTAGCTCTAAAATAGAATAATGATCATAACAAAAGTTTTAGTTAGATGTCATCTGCGTCCTTTAATGTGTGTTTCATATGTTTACTCATGATTTTATAGGAATGATTGGACCATTTTGCTAATTGTTGATCCAAATTCAACTGTTATGGATATGACATATGACAACCATAATACATACAAAAGTAATTAAAGAAACAAATGCTCCCCTTACCGGGGAAGGTAATTATTATCATATATATGAATACCAAAATTACCCTTCACTGATATGGCATTAAGTACAATATGTAGAGGGGAATTATGAATGCAATTTGTTAGAGAAATTATTAAATTGATGTTTTGTTCTTATCGTTCAATAGAATAAAAGAGGTAATGATTGATGGCTCCCTAGTTAAAGTCTGCTTTTGCTTTAGCTATTTGTTTCTTTTTTATAGAATTAAGCGTCGAGTTAGAACAAGGAGAGGAAACCAATACGGATGATTAAAACTAGCATTTCTCTGTCAGGGAACAAACGGTCATATATTTTTGAATAGTTAAGTGAGTTAAAATGAAGAAAGTAAAACAACGCTAAAGATTAAAACAAAATTATGTTTAAAAATGGCAAGTAATTTATTGTCATCTGATTCAGATCCATTCCAATTCGTTGAAATGAAAAACATTTTATTCAGCCCTGGGAATTTTAAAACTATAAACCAAAACAGTATTTCTTTCTACTGCTTTTTGCTTCCCTGGCATTATTCCTGAGCTAACTAGTAGCAGTTTAACCTTTTGAAGATATCTTCAATATCATCTTAATATTTCTAACGTATGTTGCAGAAACGTCCCAATGTCCATTATGAAACCGATCAGTTGTTTTCTATGGAGTTTTTTTTTTCTGTTTTTTATTTTGTGTGGTGTATATTTGCACCGACTCATAGGGGTACCCATTTAACTCGGGAACGTTCCTGATACCTTATTG
>NC_090729.1:50743367-50745867 GCF_036898095.1 Palaemon carinicauda
ATACCTAAATTAGTTGCACCTCTTCCTAGAGATAGTAGTTGGACATTACGAAAACCCAATGCATTTAGTAAAATTAACCCAGAAAATGTGTCTTTTGTTTTACCTAATTCTATGTAGTTTATGAATAATAATAATAATAATAATAATAATAATAATAATAATAATAATAATAATAATAATAATAATAATAATAATAAAACTTGTGATATAAATGATGTGTATTTTAAGGTAGAAATAGATTTTTTAAGGGGTTTCATCAAATACTTGCAACTAATAGTTACGGTGCTAAATGTAATTTGCGACATTAGATGTGAATGTTAACTTGGACAGAACGATGCTACAACAATATGGTTACCCAAATATTTATAATGCAGATGATTAGTAAAGAGAATTCCCTCTTGAGATTAATAGACTAAATGAAATAAGCATTCCATTCCTCGATGATCCGATTACTGAAAGAAAAGTATGGGAACTCATTCAGGATATCAAGTCTAATAAAAACCATTTTCTAAGGAGGGGATCCTAGGGATCCTGTCAACTACCATGGGATCAACATTAAGGTGGCATTGCCCAAACTCGATGATTCTATCCTCTATAACAGACTAAAACATCGGTTTATAACTGATGAAGATTGATTGATTGGTTGATATTGAGTGATCTGGCAACCTGAAATAATATATATTTCTGATGAAAAACAAGCAGGGCCCAAGAAGGGGAGGGGCTGTGAAAAGCAAATTTTTACTTTGCACCTGTTAAGAGACATTGCTAGAAAGACAAATCTTACAATGTAAATATTTTTTCTTTAGAATTTGCAAAGGCTTACGACAAATTAACAGGAGGACACTAATAGGATTATTGCAACGAATGGGATGTGGGTCAAACATGGTAACAGCCATTCGAAATTCCTTGGAAATAACATCAAGTATTATTGGCAACAGTACAATAAAGGCAGAGACAGGAGTCAGACAAAGTAGTCCCAATTCCTGCTTCCTTTTCACCGCTTACGACAACCCCATTTTTCGTATGGTCAAGGATTATGGTCAGGATGGTTGGTTTAGATTTGTATACTTGTTATTGTTGATGGATGATAATCTATAAGTTATCATCACAGAATTGGCTATAAAATGAAAATTTAAAAAAGTGTTGAATTATTATATGGAATATGAAAAATGCCAAGGTGAAGCCCGTCACGTTAATGACCGTACATAAGCCTATCGTTTTTAACAAAATTTCGGTTAAATATTGTGACAAATATACTTATTTGAGCAATCACATCGTGAATGCTCACATATACGAACATGTTAAAAAGCATAGTGAGAAACATGCAAAGAGACAGCGGAGGTTTCAGTCCTTTTTACCTAAAAACAATTATGTTCTTTTTAGTGTGAAACGGAAGGTCGGGTCTGCAGGATTAAATAGTTTCATTTTTTAGAGTTCTGAGACTTTAAATGTCATTTAACTTTAAAGCTGCTAAAAAAAATTCTACATATGTAGTTTGGGTGACCTCCAATGTGTCCAAAAAAAACTGTCTTTTCTGATTTAGTGTATTTAGAAACCGGAGAACCAAGTGCAACAGCATTTATCAAGAAAACACCGCAAAACTTTTCAAGAAAACGACGTTCTCGACCAGACTACGACAAGAGCAACTTTGGTACCGTCATAAATAAGGCCATAGATGTAAACTCTCCGATTGGCATCTACATTGAAAGGTTACAAAGAACTCAAGATGATCCAATGCTAGACGAAAAACAAACAATAAAAACGAACGTGAACAACAACTTAGAATCAACTAGACGGATGATTCAGAAAAAACTCAACCCACATCTAGAATCCCCAGTATTGTACAAAAAAAAAAAAAAAAAAAAAAAAAAAAAAAAAAAAAAAAAACAGACTTTTTATTCCAGAACATCACCGAATTGCTTATACCTTAAACCTGAGACAGAAAGATGGTTAAGAATTCCCCGAGAGAACGCCTTTGCCCATGTGGATATGTGCTGGATGATATCCGTGTCACCTTCAACTGTCATTTGCTCTCGCATGTTAGAGAAAAGTTTAAAGGGATTAACTTTAATTCCTTTGAAAATACCATGAACAATAATGACAAACGTGAACTATGAAAATATGTATTCAACATAACTCAACTTATCATTCAATATAACTATAAACCCTGTAAAAAAAATTTCCTTTTATGTTGTAAAGTAATTTTTGTTTTATCCTAGGTAAGGGCTATACTTGAATTTCATTAAAGCTAATGAACAGTTGAAAGATCAAAATGGACAATCAATAGTTAACTTAGGATCGTTACCCCCTGTTTGATTTCTTGGATGTAATAAATATGAATGAGATGTATATTTGTAACTTTAAAAAAATTTAATAATTATTATCAAAACTAACTAACAACCTTTTCTCATTTCGTAAGGAATTTAAATAATATTTACTAATGGTCATTTATATGGATCATTAATGTGTATTAAAACATATTTTTCCTTGGGGATCCAAT
>NC_090729.1:50753367-50758367 GCF_036898095.1 Palaemon carinicauda
AATAAATTGACACAGGTGAAGGAGACGCAAGGTTCTCAAGAACCAGATTATTGACAGGCAATAAATAGACAGGTTAACCACAATTATATATATATATATATATATATATATATATATATATATATATATATATATATATATATATATATATATATATATATATATATATATATATATATATATATATATATATATATATATATATATATATATATATATATATATATATATATATATATATATATATATATATATATATATATATATATATATATATATATATATATATATATATATATATATATATATATATATATACATAAGAAGAGGATAACCCAAAACTTTAAGCATAAGTATGATAGTAAACAGAGCTTGTTTGTTTGAAAGAAAAAACATTAGATGCCACTTTTAAGATACCGAGGTATCAAAGTCATTAAAGCCTGTATTACAAATCAATGACATTAGCGTTAGAAACGCTCGGCACACATGTCTGCGCTTATGCTAGGTTCACCTTCGGAAATGGAACAGTCTGGATGGGCAACACCGTGCCCTCACTTAGTTTGTAGTACAGTATGTAACTACACACTCACCCTGGAATTAATCGTCCCAATTAAGACCACTGTTCCTCGCAGAGTTAAACAGTAGGGTTAACACCGCGACCCACTGCTACCACAGATCTCTTTTTAGTTCCTCTACTTGCTTCACATAGTGGCGAAAGAACACTCTGGAAGACTTCCAGCCAGTGTATGAACGGAGATGTTCAAAATCCATACAATTAAAGAAATTTAAGAATGAGGCAACTTTCCTCGGATCGTGACCTGCGGGTGTATTGTCAGGATCCGCTCTGCGAATAAATTATGTGATTTTCGCTCTGAGTTGATTCAGAGATAAATTTGAGCCTGATGTTTCTCCCCTGAATAGTTAACCACCCTTGAAGTCTGAAGTTCTATGAAGATAGACCTTTAGGCATTCTACTGGACATAGAGATGCATCTTCTTTCAGAGGGCAGATTCTCCAGGGACCCCACCTGTTGGTGGGTAACTCATTCTTGGCGAGAAACGTAGGATCCGGAAACAGGTTCAGTTCTCCCCCATCCAGGAACTGAACACGACCTGCCTCTCTCGAGAGGCTACAATCTCACTAACCCTGGCCCCGGACGCGAGTGCAAAATAGGAAAATAACTTTTTGTGTCAAATCCTTTAACGCACACTCTTCATTGCTCAACAGAGAAGCGAAATGAAGAACTTGTCTAAAGACCATGAAATGGGCTTTGGAGGTGCTGAAGGTCTGAGCCTAGCACAGGCTTTCGGGACTTTATTAAAGATCTCGTTACCTAGGTCGACCTGGGAGGCATATAGAATGGGTCTTGTCAAAGCAGACTTACACGCTGAAATCGTGTTCGCTGCCAACCCTTGACCATGGAGGTGGAGAAGAAATATAAGCAAAAGTCTGTCAAGATCTCCTGCGGAATCTTCGCCTTGACAAAAGGCCACCCATTTTCTCCAAGATGACTCATATTGCCTTCTAGTAGATTTGCACTTATATTCCTCAAGGAAGTCTATACTGGCTTTCGAAATCCCGAAACGCTTTCTCACCGCTAGGGAGAGAAAATCATAAGCTGCAGGGTCCGGGTTTTCTGTAATGAAGCTCAGACAGTTGACTTCTGGACTCGCTGGGTCAGAACTGGATCTGGTAGTGGTACAAACTTCCGCTACAGTTCCAATGCCAGGAGGAACCACACGCTGTTCGGCCACTTGTGGGCCACTATTGCCGCCACCCTTTGAAGGATCTCAGTTTGTTGAGGACCCTCAACAGAAGGTTGTGAGGAGGGAACAGATAAATCTTGGACCATCTGTTCCAGTCGAGGGACATCGCGTCCACTGCTTCCGCTAAGGGGTCCTCGTACGGGGCACGTACAGGGGCAACTTCTTGTTGTCTTTCGTCACAAAGAGGTCTATCTGCAGTTCTGGGACTGATTCAGAATGAAGGAGAATGATCCTGCGTCTAAGGACCATTCCGACTCTATCGGTGTGAACCTGGATAGAGCGTCCGCTGTCACATTGCGGACTCCTTGAAGGTGAACTGCCGACAGGTACCACTTCTTCTTTTCCGCCAATCAGAAGACGGCCAACATCACCTGGTTGAGAGGTGGTGACCTTGATCCTTGTCGATTCAAGTATCTCACAACTACCTCGCTGTCTATCACCACCTTATGTGGATCGAGTGACGCGAGGAGACTTTCTTTAAGGTAAGGAGCACTGCCCTAGCTTCTAGAAAGTTTTATGTGAAAGGTCTTGAATAGCCTGGACCAAGTCCCCTGGACTTTTTTCCGATGAGAGTGACCTCCCCATCCCTCCTTCGAGGCGTCTGAGTGAATCGTCACCGACGGGGGAGGTGGCTGAAGAAGAACCGACTTCTTTAGATGTCTGGCTTGGGACCAAGGCCTGAGAAGAGTACTTAGCCGAAGCGGCTGGTGTTCTCAGATCTCTTCACGCGTTTGATGCATAACTTCTCCAAACTCCGATTGCATCCTTTAGCTGTGCTCTTAGCACTTGGTCTGTCTAATATAACCGAAGCAAACTGGAGAGAGCGCAGTACTCTCTCCTGCTCGTGTCTTGATATCCTTTCGGAATCTTGAAGTCTCTGTACAGAACCCGCTATCTCCTTCCTTTTCTTTGCCGGGGTGGAGAAACGGTGTGACAAAAGGTCCCAGTGGATTCCCAGCCACTGGAACTTTTGAGATGGAGAAAGTCGAGACTTTTTCTGTTGATCTTGAAGCCTAGGTACTCTAGGAACTGGATCACTTGACTGGAAGCTTGCAAGCATTCTGTCTCGGATGCTGCCCACACCAACCAGTCGTCCAGGTAGGCTACTACCTGAATTCCCTTTAGGCGTAATTGTTTGAGAGCTACGCTCGCAAGCTTCGTAAAAATCCTTGGGGCTATGTTTAGCCCGAATGGCATGGCTCCGAAGGCGTATAGTCTTCGTTGTAGCCTGAACCCTAGGTAGGGGGAGAGTCGATGGCTAATTGGAATGTGCCAATAGGCATCTGACAAGTCTATAGAGACGGAATATGCCCTCTTAGGCAGTAAGGTCCTTATGTGTTGCAGTGTTAGCATTTTGAATTTGCAATTCACTATGAACTTGTTGAGTGGCGACAAGTCCAGAATGACTCTGAGCTTTTCCGAGTCTTTCTTGGGAACACAAAACAGCCTCCCTTAGAAATTGATGGGCTTCACCCTTCGGATCACCTTTTTTCTCCAACAGTTCTTGAACGTACTCCTCCATAACGGGGGTGGAGTGTTGGAAAAACCGAAGGCACGGGGGTGGAGTGCTGTACCAGCTCCCGCCCAGTCCATTCTTGAGTAGGCTGTGGGCCCAGGGATCGAAGGTCCACTGATCCCGAAATTTCAGAAGTCTCCCTCCTACCGGTATCACCTCACTTGGACTGCCGTCCTGAGGTCTTGCCTTCCTGACCACGACCACCTCTGAATCCCCTTCCCCTTGAGGGGCGTCTAGAAGAGCCTTTGGCTGCTCCTCTAGGCTTTGCTCGAAAGGAAGTAGACTGCCCTTCGAACGCTGGGGTGAATGCCGTGGACTGTGTCGACACGGCCTGGGATACCCACTGAAAGGTGGTCGGGGTTTGTGCCACGATCTAGGGCACTGGGGGCAATGGCAATTGCAGTTGCTGTTGCTGTCTAAGAGGCTTGGCTGGCCGAGACGGTAGCCTAGTCCTCATAGTCTTCCTCTTTGGTTGAGGACCCTCATCCGGGGAAGACTTTCTTTTGATAGCCAGGCCCCACTTCTGGAGAAGGTTTCTATTCTCCAAGGCGGCCTTATCAACAACTTCTTTGACCAAGTCGGTAGGGAAAAGGTCTTTTCCCCAAATGTTGGAGGAGATTAGTTTCTTTGGCTCGTGCCTCACAGTAGCCGAGGTAAACACGAACTCCCTACAAGCTCTCCTTGCCTTGACGAAGCCATAAAGGTCCTTCGTCACTGTGGCCAGATGAGGCTTGGCCACTACCATGAACATTTCATGGACCTTGGGGTCACTTGCCATCGTCTCGAGAGTAGTCTGAAGAGACATTGAGGCAGTCAGTCTTTCTTTTGTATCGAACTCACTTCGCAAAAGAAAGTCAGACAGCTTAGGGAGGTCCTTGCCGAACTGACGTCCGGCAATATCAGCCTCCAACTTTCCCACTGAGAACGTAAGATGGACGTCCTTCCAGTCTTTGTGGTCCATAGGCAGGGCCAGCGACAAGGGTTTACACTCCTCTAGGTTGGGGCAAGACTTGCCGGCCTCGATTGCTTTTAGTACAGCCAGAAACCCTTTCTGTAAAAAGGGGAAGGCTCTAGTAGGCGAGGACACAAAGGAAGGGAGCTTCCTATTCAATGCGGCTACCTTTGAGTTAGAGAAGCCCCTCTCTTTCATCGAGGATGAAAGTAGAGCTTGAGCCTTAGCATGGTCCATCACTATGACCTCCTTCGGCTCTGTCTCCTCCTTTGAAGCTGGTTCCTTCCTCAGCCGGACATAACAGTCCGGATATGAGGCCTTGCTGGGCCAGAATTCCACCCTCCAGGGGAACTGAGCCCAGCTTATCCGAGATGACGATTTTTCCAGTCGTCATCGGCATGTGCTCAGCATACCTCCATGGGTTAGCATCTGAGCACAAGGGAAGGTCTTTCACATTGAGCTTTTTCTGGGGCCCATGTGATTCTGCAAGGCACTGCATTCGCAGTTCCATTGCAGCCGCCTTCTCCTGATTCTCCTTCTGCATTTGTTGGATCATTCCAACAATAAAAGAGAGGGCCTGTCCCAGCTCTACTGGGAGACCGGCCGATGCAGAGGGGCTTGAACTTCATCCTGGGCTTCTGCCAGGAGGTCTTCCTCTTGACACCCGTCCACATCAGACATCCTGTCATCTAGCTGGATGTCTTGCATCGCGACCGCGACTTCAGCATCCACCTGGATCTGAACTTAGGGGATCTCCTCTTGAGGC
>NC_090729.1:50770867-50780867 GCF_036898095.1 Palaemon carinicauda
TTTCAATATCACATTGAAGTGACATGACGATGGAACCACAACGTGTACATACAACATTCGTACACTAACAATTGGTGGCAGCAGTTACAACAGTAACAATCAGTGGTTACAACTGTAATAATCAGCATATACAACAGTAACAATCAGTGGTTACTACTGTAATAATCAGAAGTTACAACAGTAATAATCAGCGGTTACACTTGTAAGAATCAGCGGTTACAACAGTAATAAGCGGCAGTTTTACGATAGTAATAAATCTACAATTACAACGAAGTATCTACGTCTACCAAAGTAATGGAATCATCGAATATCAGCTATAAATCAGATATAAACTGAGGAAATTAGATCTTCAATCAACAAGCATCAATAAACATCCTAAGAATACGAAGAAACATCCTTCATCGAGACGAATTCTAGTATCTATATCAACGTTTAGTTAACGACTTTCATCACATATATTCAAAAATCGCACCGGGAAGTGAAACAGTCATCGAATAAACAACCCACAATAAGAAGCCAAGTCGAATGTCATCACGCCAGCTACACTCTTCCTGGAAACGAGAGAGAGAGGGAGAGGACGTTACTTCATCGGATCAAAATAATCTTCACGCATATATACTAAGATAAGTATATCCCTTATTCATTCCGTTTTTTTAAGTGAAATATTTTATGTCACGAGTCGATCATCTATTATTGCTGGGGTGAGTTATATGTAATCTTAATCTTCCTTCATTAAAGGAATCTATATTCAACTACGAATTCTTGTATGCTGATTTTTTTTTATCTCTTTGTGCTAGTTCCATTTTCTTTCAGAAGTTCTCGGGAAATATCTTTATCACATTAACTGTCTAATATCATAATTTTGGGGGACTTTGTTATAATCTGCAACACATCTTTATTGTATAGTGCATATGCGTTTACGTAGTGGACGTGTGTATTCATATAGATATTTTGATATGATCCCCAGGAATCGTAGTAATAGGAAAAAGTTAAAGTTAACATGTCGTTACCTGTGAATGCCTTTGCCGCATCCAGTAAACCTAATCCCATGGTTACTCTAGTGAGTGAAAGATCAGCTATTGTTCCTTTTCAAGGTAGGGTCAATGGGTTCCTGCCTCAAAAAGACGAGTCATGGGTCTCGTCAGTAGATGCTCATTTAAATGCAAAAGGCATCACAGAGCAATCTGGACAATTACAAGAAGCTAAAAGTCTCATAGACTTTGCTAAAGGAGATGCAAGCGCGTATCTTAGAGGAGTCTCTCTCCAAGAGGCAGTTACATGGAACGATTTAAAAGTCAGGCTACGCGCAATATATGGCAGTAAAGAAGCTTTAGACGTAGTTTTTGCGTTAAAAAACATACTTAATCAAGTCACTATGACTCAGCTTAATGTTATAGAACAGGCGCCACTCATTGTCGACCGGCTGAAGGAATATCAGGAAATAACATGGCCGTAAAATATTTCTTGCGGTGAATGTATTTAACTTGCATGACAGTTATGTTGCATGAAGCTTTAGTGGGGTGTTTTAATAAAAAGCTAACGCCCGAAAGTACGGAACTAGATGTGTATAAACATATAACAAAACACATGTCTAAGTGTACTGACCTTTATCCCTTACTTACTCAAGTTTTTTTGCAAAAAATTAAACTAAGCCACAACAAGTAAACATAGTTAATAATAATCTAGCTACACGGATGACTTGTTACAATTGCAAACGTCCAGGTCATATGATTGCAGGTTGTAGGAAGCGATTTTTTTCAATTCATAACAGTTCAACCCATTCATAAAATCGATGCTTCTCGCGTAATCAACAGCAGAATCATAGAAACACGCAAACAGTTCCCAATGGAAATAAAAAGAGGAATCCTCAGTTTAATAAAAAGAAACAGGCGAACAACAATGCAGCTCAAAATCAGAAACAAACAAATAGTGCTTCAAGTAACTCTGTTACTGGGCCGTCTAGCCAGAACTCGCAAGGTCAGATGAATTTTCCAAGTGTGCTAAGCAAAGCAAATACCACGTAGTTAACTCCATTGGGGGAGAGAATGATGTTGGGTCATTCATATCAACATCTTTTGTATCAAATAATCCATTTAACAATTTACCAAATCATTGTGAGGCAATAGATTTTCCTCTGAAACACATATCCGAATGCAATAAATCAGTGCAGGTTTCTGTAGATTTGCAACAAATTCACGCAATATTAAGCCAAAATGAGTTACGGACAACATTATATGCTGTAAATTTAGAACTCCGATCCTTCACATTATTTTCTGATTCTGGTAGTCCACGTAATATTATGGATTTAAGGACTCACCACTTCTTATTTTTTAACTTCCCTATAGAAAAGTCCGGAGTAAGGCTCTCGGGTATAGGAAAGAATGGATTAAATGTAATAGGAGTAACTCATGTTCAGTACAATGTCGGGAAGCGCACGTTTGTCGATACCTTTATCGTTGTACAAAACATTGATATGTATCCACCTGTAATTATAGGATACCCGTCTATGGGCACTCAAAAAATTACCTTAGCCCCTGCCAAACATGGCGTGTATATCAAAGGAAATTCTATGTCTTCTAATACCTTAAAATCAGTTTTGGACAAAAAGGAGACGACAAATAAAACAGTAACGTACGTTGAAGAACCAATCACTTGTCTCATGAATCAAGAAATAATATATGTGACCCAACAGAATTCTCGTTCACCCGTAATATCGGCTTGCACGCAATTTATCGAGCCGAACGTAACTTCGAATATATTAGTTCGAGTAAAGAAAATTAATACTGTGATCTATCACCCAGAGTCGAATGGACTAGTGGAAAGAGCGAATAGGAAGGTTTTAAACATATTAAGAGTTACACAAGGGGATCAGACCCCAACTGGGATATTGACATACCTGCAGTACTAAGCACTTTGAATCACTCATATCATATATATATTAAAATGTCACTGCAAGAGCCACTGCACGGTACCCCAGCTAGAACGCCTTTCCATGTATTAACGCCTACAACCAATTTATCAAATCCTCTAAAAGATGTTGTGAATGGAAGCATAAGTCGATATAATATCCTTTGAAAGAATCTAGAAGAATAAAAAATCACAATGAAAAGGAATAATGATAAAACAGGGAAGTCAACTAAAACATATACCGGGGGTGATAAGGTATACATACAAGTATATGTACACAAAGGACTCAATTACAAACTGACACCTAAGTTTGAAGGACCGTCTAGCATTTTAGAAACATTAATGGCCAATAGATTTAGAGTTCAAAACATATCCCAACCCACTGATGAGAGAATCTTACTATTGGCTCACATAAGAAATTAAAAGAAGGGAGAAGGAAGTGAGGGAGATTTTTGTATAATATTTGTATGTAAAAGTTTTTTATCCCTTAAAACAGGAGTAATTACATAAATTTTACTCATTGCAGGTTTCCAAAATGAAGCTTTTTTTATGAGTGATATTGTTCGTTTAGACATTTTTTTTTTTTTGTGTAGGAAGAGCCCTAAAACTAATATTATAGATTTTATATATGGCACTATTGTAGAGAGAACAGAAGACGATTTCATTACCGCAAGCAATATAGATATGCAAGCGATTTTCCTCCCAGAGGATGACGTCATTAACCTGAAGAGCGACCTGTCGAGGTTCCCTATTTCGTTAAATGAAATGCCCCTACGCCATTTTCCTTTTAATACAGAGAGTTCACTTGCACCAACGTTAAGCGTCACGGAAATGTTATCATATGGCTTGCAAAATAAAACCGACGAGGCAGAAGATCTGGTTCGTGATCTACTGATGTGGACTGTGCGACACAATAACCTTGAAAGACGTAACCCATTTATTTTTTATTACAATTACAATTCCCTTTGATTTTTCTGATGTCTGGTAAGCATAATAAGTAGCACCATTCCCAACTTTCATGATGAATAACTCAAGTCCAGTGATATCCAATTTGACTGGACACTTACTGATTTCCGCTGATAGGGAAACATATACAGTCATTAGAGACTTAGATAAATTAACTCACTGTTCAGAAGCAATGAATAATAAATTATGTACAGCTGACTCCTTTGAATTCCATAAAAAAATCAATGGATTCATGAGAGTTAGGTATAGTACTAAACAGTTCTCTCTCCCATACACACAAAGATTTTCTGAAAAGACCTTTATCCTTTTTACGATAACAAGTTCAATTACAGATTGAACAACGGCTCATGGATGCGATACAACAAGGCCGGCTTCATCGTATCATGCCCGGATGGATCCACGACCCACTCCCATGTCTTCGTTGCAGCTGACGGTTGCATTGTGATGTCCACGAACTACATGGTCCAGGGAGTTAACACTATCATCAGGGAACGGGCCTACTTCATGAATTTCAAGTGGACCACTACAACCCCATCCTTACCTCTCCCATACAAAGCACAGGCGGCTAATCGGTTGACCCAACTAGCCGATTATGCAGGGAGGAATCTTCGTTTCTACGTGTTGCTGGCATCAATCAGTGTTACGGTGGTGATTCTTGTCGCTGTTAAAATCCTTGCTTGGCGTAGATTGAGGGAAAAACAGGTGGATCTCCAAAAATAACGTTTTGCCACGTCCAGACAACACCCCTAATGCATTGAAAGCTTTTATATTTCGAACTGTTTGAAGTTGGCCATTTCACTTGACTCGGGGGGAAAATTGTCTGCAATTGAGAAGTGTGTGAAAAGCGGTCAGCACGCTGGTAACATTTAGTTGAAGAGACTCAAGGACATTGCATTTTTATATATATATATATATATATATATATATATATATATATATATATATATATATATATATATATATATATATATATATATATATATATATATATATATATATATATATATATATATATATATATATATATATATATATATATATATATATATATATAAACAGTTTAAACGTATCTTTTGGGCACCTAATAAAATATTGTAGCCCTATAAATTAGAAAAGTATCTTTAGGGCACCTAATAAAATGTCTAAGCCCTATATATATATATATATATATATATATATATATATATATATATATATATATATATATATATATATATATATATATATATATATATATATATATATATATATATATATATATATATATATATATATATATATATATATATATATATGAAACTGTGGTGCGTGTACGTACCAGGAATCTATATTGTGTGCACAATCATATTAATTTTAATGTATCTATCTATATCTAGGTCACAAATATTCTTAATCAGTTACAAACGAACAATAATATCAAATATAATAGATCTATATATTTAACAAAAGTAACAATTATTCTTAAACAGTTACCTATGATCCTGTTTAAATTATATATCTCCACAGGGTAACAACTATTCGTTAACAAGTTATTAATTCATGTATACATGTTCATTTTTTTTGGTGGTACCTCATAATCATTTACTACCATTATGCCATATATAGAATACATGTATCTGTATTTTCTATGCATTTTTCTTTATTTATGAAAATGTTAGGTATGTATTTTTTTACATATACTTTTTTTGCATATTCTTCCTTAATCACTTGTTTATGACTAAGACTAAATATATATCCAGTCACCCTCCAAGGAAACATATTTTAACGTAACTTTTAATGTTCAATGTTTCAATGGTAGCTGTTCGAGCTAATGTAATGTATTATATTTTTACATACAGATAAATTCCATATCTATAGATAAACCCATGACCCAAGGGGTCATTGGCGAATTAGGAGTGTAACAACAGCGCCATAACAGAATGTGAAACTAGACCATGCTAGGCAATGCTTGCAGTAGCCTGGAATACATTGCATGAATAAACATTTATATGTGTCTTGTAAACAGGTCACAACGCCTCCCATGGGAAGCAGTTGACCTATTGAGCCCTACTGAAATCATCTGACTACTGGCCATAAGGCTACGTGATCATTTCATTTTGTTATTATATAAAACGCTGAGATAGCTAGTGTTACGCTATCGATTCGAGCCTCTTTTAAATCAGTTCTATTCATCTTTTCATACTGAATGGTCATCCGACCAAACCATCCTATACTCCAGGGATGGATTTGTCAATAAATTGTTTAAAGTTAACCTAAAACTTTGGACTTATTCTAAGAAGAAACCTACAAGTCTAATATTTATATATCATATTGAAGACACATGAGGATGGAACCACAATGTGTACGTTTAACATTTGTTCACTAACATATGTGTGTATGTATGTATATAAGCCTCACCAATAACTGCATAAGTGTTGTATATGTGCTTAGACAATATCTGATATAATTAAGTAATCAGTCAAGCATACACTGATGTTAGATGTGACAGGATCATTAAGAAGATTATTAATATTGTTGGTTGGAAATTTCTTTGCTTTTATTAACAATATATATATATATATATATATATATATATATATATATATATATATATATATATATATATATATATATATATATATATATATATATATATATATATATATATATATATATATATATATATATATAATAAATATAAGATTAAGGCCTGACTAGTTTCATGATATATCTTCAACGTACTGGTTTATTGTTAGATGTGTTTTTTACATTTTATAGGGTCAGTGAACGTACGAACATACATATAGAGACTTATAGAACAAAGGCGCTCTAATACTAGCTACCTATGCTGTTATCTTATTATTATTTTTTTTCTTCCTCTAGTTTTTTTGGAAATGGTGTGTTGGGCAGGCTCAATAGAAGAGCCATGGATGCCTGGTGGTTTATCAAGAGGTTGTCTTTTCTTTTCTGATTCTTTTCCTTCTCAAAACCATCCTTACTGACCTCCGTTCAGTTGAAGTGGCTATCCTGGATTGTATGCAGCCTTGCATGGTGTATCAGCTCCTCCATGGTGACCAGTTTTCTGACTTTTTACTATAGTCTATGGGTCTCATCAATCACTGTATTTATAATTCTGTACATATAATTTTTTTTTTATAATTCTTGTTAGTCTAGTTTTTAAGTATGATGTCTCTTTTTTTTATTTCTATTAATTCTTCTGCTGTCTGGAGACATTGAGCAATATCCGGGACCAGTACGTCCTAGATTTCGTCATGTCGTCTTCTGTATTGCAATATTCGTGGTCTTCATGCTAATATCTAAGACCTTACAGTTGCGTCCAGACAGAATGATATTCTTTTGTGCACAGAAACTTTGGTTTCTAATATGAGGCACTCATCTGAGCTCCTTGTAATTGGTTTTATGAAGCCAATAAGGTTGAAACGTGATATCCTCCCTAGAGCCAGGAGAACGGCTGTGTATATTGGGACCGAGTACTCTGCTTCTCATAAGTCCTGCTATCAATATGGATGTCATGAGATTCAAGTAATAAAAGTTTGTGGCAGGCATAATAGCTTTTATTTGTATTCCATCTACCGGAATCCAGACATGGATGATTCTATCTTCGATTGTCTTCTTACCAATATGGCTAAGATACGAGAAGATTATAGAAAGGCTTCTTTTGTCTTTGTTGGTGATATTAATGCTCACCATATGGAGTAGTTAAGTTCGATCTCTCCTACCAATCGCCTTGGCTTAAGAGCTTTAGACTTTTCCTCTGAATCAGGCTGTGAGCAAATAAAAAATTAAGCTACTCACAGGCCTGGTAATTGCTTGGACCTCGTATACACTGACTCCCCTGGTGCTATAACTAGTAAGGTTGGTTCTCCAGTCGGGACATCTGATCATGCCTTGATTTCAGTAGTAGTGAAGACTGAGCAACCTGTCCCTATTATATCATACTCGTGTAAAATTTATATGAAATCCCAAGCAGACTGGAATGGGATTTAGCATGATCTTTTGTGCTTGAATTGGTCACAATTATATAGTAGTGTAGATCCTGTTGTCCCTTTGAATGAGAATCTAGTCAACATAATAGATAAGCGTATCCCTTTTTATGTGCTAAGGTACTGAGTGAAGGACAAACCGTGGTTCAATGATGATTATAGACGTGCTTATTTGGAGGAGCAGGAGACCTATCATCTTTGGAAGGGTAACAGATCAGATTTGACCTGGAACAATTATACTCAGCCTTAAACTTTTGCTCAGATAGTTTATGCCTCAACTGAAAAGGAGTACAATTTAACTATAAAATAAACCCTTTCTGGTACATCTCAGGAACATAAATGGTGGTCTATTATAAATCTGCAAACTTTGGTGTAGATGCAAAAGTTCCTCCTTTACTTGAACCAGAGGTCTCAGTCACTCACTGTCCAAAGGAAAAGGCAACCATGTTGGCTGATGTTTTTTGACAGTAAACAGAGTAATGGAAAACTTGAACTTCCTCATTTTTGTTTCCCTGAGGATAAACTAACTAGTTTAGCTTTTTTATCTCGTGAGATTAAAGCCCTGTTGATGGATCTTGATGCTTATGGAGATGTAGACCCAAATGGCATTTTCCTTTTTTTTATAAAGACAGCAGATTTCTTAGCTCCAAAGTTATCTGTTGTTTTGAACAATTTAGCAAGAAGAGGAGCTTTTAAAACTTGTTGGAGAATTGGTAATGTTACTCCTCTATGTAAATGTGTTTGTGGTACCTCAAGTCCCACTGATTACCGCCCAATTGTATTTAAAGTTTTTGAACGTCTTCTGGGAAAACGTCTTAATAGGTTTGCTGAATGTAATCATCGATTCCATAGTTTACAATTTGGTTTTTGTAAAGGCCTTCTAGCATGTGATGCTCTTCTTACAATCTCCAATGCTGTACAGAAATCCCTTGATTGTGGTCAGGAAGTTCATATGATTGGCCTTGATTTTAGTGCTGCCTTTGACCGTGTTAGTCATGAGCCCCTTGTTTTCAAACTCAAACAGTTGGGAGTGGGTGGGTCATTTCTTAGCATTATTATTGATTTTTTAAGTAACAGATTTCAAAGAGTTGTTGTTTATGGGCACCATAGTGAAGATAGGAATGTGATATCCTGTGTTCCATAGGGTAGTGTTCTTGGCCCATTACTTTTCATACTATATACACATGACATGTGGTTTGGCCTAGAAAACAAGCTTGTTGCATAAGCGGATGATGCTACTCTCTTTGCACCAATTCCATCCCTTGAATGTAGACCTAGGGTTGGTAAATCCCTTAATAGAGATTCAGCTAAAATTAGTAATGGGGCAAATTATGGGGGTAAGAAGTTAAATCCTAATAAAACTCAAAGTATGATTGTAAGTAGGTCGTGGACAGTGGATGCTCAACCTCCGATCTCAATATTGATAATGTTTCTTTTAATTTGTATGACTCTTTTAAACTTTTAGGTGTGGTTCTCGACAGCAAATTAGCTTTTGAGAAACACATTAGGTCTGTATCTTCTTCAGTTGCACAAAAATCTGGTTTATTGAGAAAGTCTTTTAAGATTTTCAGTGATCAATCTATTTTGAAGAAGTGCTTTAATTTTTTCATTCCACCTTGTTTTGAGTACTGTTCTCCTGTCTGGTCTTCAGCTGCTGATTCCCATCTTAACTTGTTGGACAAAAACTTACGGTCTATTAAACTTCTTATTCCTGATCTACATATTAATCTTTGGTACCGTCGTTCAATTAGTTCATTATGCATGTTGCATAAGATTTCTCATAACTCTGACCATCCTTTACATTCAGATCTCTCTGGACAATTCTATCCTGTTCGTAATACTAGGTAGGCAGTTAATTCTAATAGCCATGCCTTCTCCACCATGAGGCTTAATACTCCACATTAATCTAGAAGTTTTATTCCACCTGTTATCAAGTCGTGGAATGATCTTCCTAATCGGGTAGTTGAATCAGTAAAACTTCAAAAGTTCAAAGTTAGAGCAAATGTTTTTATGTTGACCAGGCTGACATGAGTCTTTTTATAGTTTATCTATGACATATATGCTTTTAACGTTGTTAATAGTTTATATAGGACATATCTGTTTTGACGTTGTTACTGATTTCAGTATGATTTATTGTTAATTAA
>NC_090729.1:50785867-50790867 GCF_036898095.1 Palaemon carinicauda
CCTAACGCTACCCAGCAGTTCGAGGATTTATCTGGCGAGACATCTGTCTCTTATCAGCGAGTTTTAGGGCCTCTCGTGGTATGGTTGGTTTTGACCTGGCCTTCCATTAAAAGGGGCTAGCGTAAGATTATCGCCTCGATACAAATTTCTATAAGGAAGGCCAATATTTCAAAAATGTCAGATTTTCCATTGCTTAAAAACATGAATGTACATAGAGTAATAGCGATAGTATATAAATATTAATCTATATTCATAATCTCTAAGAGATATAACCCTTTTACCAGGGGATAGTGCTATATTATTCATGTTTTTTAGCTGAATGTGAAAACATGTGTTTTGCAGGTGTATAGTCCAGTGTGTTCCTCATGAATATTATGTAGAAAGACTTCGGATTGAACCCTTGACTGTAAATACTATACCTAACTGGTTAATACCTAGTGACAATCATCACCAACTTTTTTGTCTTAGTTTTCCCGCTTGCTAAGTTGAATACGGAGCTTTACTATGAAAGTGTAAGAATATATACATATATATATATATATATATATATATATATATATATATATATATATATATATATATATATATATATATATATATATATATATATATATATATATATATATATATATATATATATATATATATATATATATATGAGCTCAGGCCATGTCGTCCTAATGGAAATTCCTAATAGGAAGTTTCCTAGGGTAAATTCTACTACAATGATATTCCCAGAGATTGTTACCTTAAGGTATCCAGAATTCTAACTCCTGGAGCGAATATCCCTAAATAATCTCACAAAGATATCGCGTAATATCAGTGGGCATATTCTTGACACGTCATATAGCTATCTTTACCCCGAACAGTATTAATGCTTTGAGGGGTTACAGTGACAAGAATCTGAAACGAGAATGAAAAGAGAGCCGCTCATAAGGCATCTCTCCTATTCCATTTCCAGTGTGTATCTGATGAAGGCGGTGGTGCCCTCTTTATTCCTTTTCGTGTAGCTCTACTACTCTGTTTTCCCTCGTGTTCTCTCGTTATTTTGGATTTAATTCAATATTTTGATGACTTCTCCGGCCTCTTCTGCTTCTGGAAAGATGAGTATTATCTTTACCATGTATAAATGTAAGATCTATGTATAAATGTAAGCTTTTGTATTAAATCAAAATTGATATTAGCCTAAACAAGAGCTGTTGCCTACCGGAGGCATCCTGGATGCTATCGCTCGCTATTTATGGGTCATTTAGTTAG
Organism: Palaemon carinicauda; assembly: GCF_036898095.1. NCBI lineage: Eukaryota > Metazoa > Arthropoda > Malacostraca > Decapoda > Palaemonidae > Palaemon > Palaemon carinicauda. The sequence continues at coordinate 50,787,125 of NC_090729.1, forward strand.
CTAGAGCGACGTTCCCGGTTTGTTTTGCTTCAATAACCTAGCTATTTAGCTCCTCTAGGAATGCTTATATAATGCCGTTGGTTTTTAGTGCGGTGATTTAGGTAACCGATCTTTTCCTTTGCGAGGCTTAGTATCCCGGGCGTCTGGCCCTAATACTTTCATTCATGATATAAGTTTTTCCAAGTGTTATTTTATTGAAGCTTTAGGCAAATATTTTATACATTTAAGATTTTGTTTAATTTTCTTCCCAAAATTGTATACGAGAGAGTTTCGGTGAATTAGGCAATCCATTCTCACCTTACCTAGCTTAGTAACCTAGGTACAGTAGTATACTTTCGCACATCCCCGATTGTTCCTTTCTCCTTTGTTGGCTACGTTAAATCCCTCTCTCCCTCTGAGTAAGCTTTTAACTTAATCCTAGTGGTTCTATCTATATAATAATTAATATAACTATTCTAGGATATGTGTGTCCTGACCTGATAACCAGAGTGACTTGTTTTTTGGGTTAGGGCATTACATCAGAGTTTCTAGTCTGTGATCAGCTTCCTAGCATAGAGAATGAGTCTCCTTTGCTAGCCTAGGGGCGGATACAGGAAGCTTTTCTTCCCTAGTCCATGTCTGAAAGATTCTGTACGAGATGATTCCTTCCTCTAGTGGCCTAGCAGACTTCCTGTGTTGTTTTTTTTTCAGGCTGGAGTATGAGTTTTCTCTGTTACCCGGCGAAATAACTTCACCTAACTTTGTTCTGGTTGGGATGAGGATATCAAGTATTGCCAGTCTTCCTCCCTAATAGACAACTCTAGGTTAGGATGAGGTTTCCTAACTGCTGAGTGTGTCTCTTGCTAGAACGAAGTTTAAAGGACCCTTATCCCTCCCCCACCTCTTTTCCTTTTATTATCTTTTGGCCGCAGTCCTACTTCTGTAACTAGTGTCGGTTAGGATGGAGGACCGGCTCAGCTCTCTTCCGAATGGCAATTACGTGTCGGCCGGCAGAGAGCCCGTGTTCTTTGCAGAGTGAACCCCGGACCTCCCTTGGTTTCCCTTCCATGTCTGCCGGTAGAGTCTGGCAGGCTATGGATTCTTTGGAAGCCTGAATGCTACATTCTCCCCTTCCAAAAGATCACTCTTTCTGGATAAAAGGTCGTATGGCAATGCCGCCTTATAACCTTACATCCATACTGTTTCTCTGACTATTGTGTTGTACTTATATTCCGGCTGTCGGCTGTTAAGCATGCAGCCGGGCAGGTGGAGGCCTTCTGGTTCATAGCTACTGCCGGCGGGCATGGGTATTACTACCTTTGCCTGCCGGCTGTGGAAACACATCCCGAATCTGCTGGCGGCCAATACGGGTATTAGTGTTTTCAGCTGTCGACCTGCAATGATTGTCAGCCGGCACACATTTGCGAATCAGTGGGCTGCCGCCTAATAGGTAAAGGTAGTATATCTTTGAACTAAACAGGGGTAGATGCCGGCCGGCATGTGCCGGCACGTAACGGCACGTGCTGGCCGGCACAAGAGCATGCGATGTACAGTAGTTACTATATTTGTAGTGTAGTACACACTGCATTAGTAAAACTACAGCACAGAGTTTGTGATAACACTAAAGTTCTTCAACATACTTAATGTTATCTTGTACAGCCTTTTGTTGAGACCATACAATACATAGAAAGTGAGTTTTTTCTGTATTCTTTCTATACCTTATATTAAAACTTTATTTCAAGGTGTGAACTATACCTTAAATTTTCGTTTAGGATATTACATAAGGTATTCTAAAATAGAATTAACCTTAATTTTAATATCTTGGGAGGTTACACCAATTGACTGAACAGGAAATACAAGTATATGACTTTCCTTCTCTCTTTTATAGCTTTTCTTTATAAGTTAAATGTTTCAATATAAGTGAAAAGCCTTCACTTGATACTCATGGATTTTTCTTCTTTTTACAGGAGGACCATCCGAAGTGCGGGAGTGCGTTCTGTAATGTCCGCAGTAAGAACTTCTGTTGACATCAACTTTGTAGCAGGCCTCCAGAGGTGATCTCTGGTATTGGGACCCTCTGGTTTGTACAGTTTGTTCTAACCTGATTACCGAGGCTTTTGACGACCCTAAGTCGACGCAGTCAAGGGATGCTGCTAGGGAAATGTTACGATCCTGGGTGAGGGGTTTTCAGAAAAACACCTCAGGCCCCTACCTTCCAAATGAGAAGATGAGGGCCTACCTTTTCCCTAAAGCATCGGCTGATGCAATCTTCCCCCACCCTCTGGCGGAGATACCAACTGCCCAGAATCCGGTAGACTCTGAAGTCTCGGCCGCCCTTCAAGACATCCAATTGGACGATAAGATGTCGGAGGTGTCGGATTCTACTGAGAAGGACCTTCTAAGAGAAGGTCAGGAGGAGGAGCTGTTCCAGGCTCCTCAAGTAGAAGGGGAAGAAATCGACGAGGTGTCGGTTACATCGGTTCTGGACCAAGAACCTGTTGCCTCTATATTGTCTGCTTTCCCAGATGAACTGGGAAGGACTCTTTCTTCCATTGTTGAGAGGATCCAACAAATTCAAAGGAAGAATGATGAAAAGGAAGCTGCAATGAAACTGGAGATATGTAGACTTGCAGCATCCCGTGTGCCGCAGAAGCAGCTCAGCGTGAAGGATCTTCCTTTGTGCTCGGATACCAATTCTTGGAGGTATGCCGAACACACGACAATGACAACCGGGAAGATCGTAATTTCAGAAAAGGTGGGAGCAATTCTCCTGGAAGAGGTGGAATTTTGGCCCAAAAAAGATTCTTATCCGGCCTGCTATGTCCGTCTTAGGAAGGAGCCAGCCTCGAAGGAGGAGACGGAGTCGAAGGAGGTCATAGTTTCTTACCATAGTAAAGCTCAGGCGTTACTAGCGAGCTCGATGAAAGAGAGGGGCTTCACTAACTCAATGGTGCCTGCCTTGAGTAAGAAGCTTCCCTCCTTTGTGGCCTCTCCTACGAGAGCCTTTTCCTACTTGTAAAAGGAATATAAGGCAGCCTTAAAGGCGGTGGAGGCAGGGAAACCATGCCCCTCCTTGGAGGAGTGCAAGCCATTATCTCTGACCTTGCCCTTGAACTAAGAAGACTGGAAGGAAAGGACGTACACCTAACCTTCCCAGTCGGGAAGCTGGAAGCTGATATTGCTGAACGTCAGTTCGGTGAGGACCTTCCAAAACTGTCGGAGGTTCTCTTGCGTAGAAAGCAAGAGACAAAGGAAAGACTTGCGGCATCGATGTCATTGCAAACAACATTAGAAATGATAGCAAGTGACCCCAAGAACCAGGACATGTTCATGGTAGTGGCAAAAACCCATCTGGCCACAGTTACGAAGGATCTCTATAGCTTTATTAAAGCTAGGAGAGCCTGTAGAGAGTTCGTGTTCGCCTTGGCTGCGGTGTCGCACGAACCTAGGAAACTGATCTCATCTGGTATCGGGGGAAAGACCTCTTTCCCAATGAATTGGTTAAAGAGGTAGTAGACAAGGCCACCACAGAGAATAGGAACCTTCTCAAAAAGTGGGGCTTAGATCTTGTCTTTTTACTCAGTGATTTCTCGTGCAATCAGTTCTCACAAAAAAATGGCTGTGAGTTTCAGCAACAAATAGTTTTACAAGATGGTGATTTACATATGACAAGTTTTGATGTAGAATCTTTTTTTTACAAATGTGCCACTAAATGAAACGATTAATATTATTTCAGATAAAAAATTTTATAACGATCAAATTAT
>NC_090729.1:50795867-50803367 GCF_036898095.1 Palaemon carinicauda
GAGGCTATGGCACTACCCAAGACTAGAGAACAGTGGTTTGATTTTGGAGTGTCCTTCTCCTAGAAGAGCTGCTTACCATAGCTAAAGAGTCTCTTCTACCCTTACCAAGAGGAAAGTGGCACTGAACAATTACAGTGCAGTAACCCCTTGGGTGATGAAGAATTGTTTGGTAATCTATGTTGTCAGGTGTATGAGGATAGAGGAGAATATGTAAATAATATGCCAGACTATTCAGTGTGTATGTAGGCAAAGGGAAAATGAACCGTAACCAGAGAGGAGGATCCAATGTAGTACTGTCTGGCCAGTCAAAAGACCCCATAACTCTCTAGCGGTAGTATCTCAACGGGTGGCTGGTGCCCTGGCCAACCTACTACCATATATATATATATATATATATATATATATATATATATATATATATATATATATATATAGATATATATATATATATATATATATATATATATATATATATATATATATATATATATATATATATATATATATATATATATATATATATAGGGTGTGTATAAGAAGAAAGATATTCTATATCCACGGTTGTATAATGACTCTATGATTAGTCATTTATCAAAGGAAACATGAATGTTTTTGCGCGCCTTTTTACGTAGTAAAATGTAATAACAATCTGAGAACAAAGTGGGTGTAATATAATTTAGAAATCCATTCGAAATCGTGAAAAAATGTGTAACTTTTCAAAAATTTTTGATAAATTTCGAGAAGTTTGTTTGCTCCTTTTGGAAATAAGAAATTGCCGACTTGCTGATCTTTTAAAAGTGTTATTTCAGTTAATAATGTATCTGCAGGTGTCCTATGTAATATCCAAAAGAAAAATATTAATAAGTTTCTTTCAATCTTTTTTTTTATCTGATATACATGAATAAAACTTATTACAGCTCAAAACGTTACAATATATGGCATTAATAGGAAAATATTCTTTTAGTTTTTCATTAATTACATATCTATTGAAGTGTTTTGTACTCTCATTTTTTTACTAGCACGGGAGAAGCCCTTGATTTGCCTGTATAAGTTCGAAGTCCACTATCTATCCGAACATCCCATTATAAACGTAAACATTTTACAACAATATTTTTCGCAGATAATAAATGTCTTGCTAGGGAAGGATATGGAATGTTCTCAAATTTGTCCTCTCAAACACTAGGTAAGTTAATATTTGTGATTGAAAATTAAGTTTCTGAAAAAAAGGGACATATCAGAATTCATTGTCTTGTTTGATTATTTTTCAGACAATTTTTCAATATTTTACAGTGGTTCAATCACTGTATGCAAATCAGCTACAAAAGATTTCTGTGAATTATCTAGAGAGACATTTGATTGTAAAATGACCTGTTATTCAGGGTTATTTATTTGCTATTGTTATCTGGTGTACGGTGATTATTGTTTCGTTGGTTGGAAGTAATTCCATTTCCCCCGATGTTATTTGGATTTCTTTCTTTATTAAGTAGAGTATGAAAGAATGCATTGTAGGATATTGTAGTTCTATTCACTTGGAGACATTTATTCCTCTTAAGAAACGTTGCACCAAAAGATTCGTGGCATTAATTCGAAATTTTGATCACCGGGAGGGACGAGGATTTATGTCAAGATTTCGTTCAATAACCTTAAATAACTCCATGAAAATGCAAAACCTATTAAAATATTTTATTTGGTGAACCTCGTGGGACTGGTCTGCTTGTAATATAGAAAATGATACATCGAAGTAAAAAAAAAAAACACTAAAACTATTTGTATGGCAAATTTTCGAGCCCCTCATAAGGTAAGGTTTTAATTGAGGCTATAGTGTTTCCTCTTTTTTATAATCGTAATACAAAAGGAAGTGGCATACGTATTATTAATAAATCATCTACTGAAAATTCTTTTCATCCAAGACTCTTGAATATTAGAGATGTTAAAGCAGCTCTAAGGATCCTAACACTCGACCTTGAAGCTTCATGGAGCTCGGCGTGGGGTGGGGTGGGGGGGATACTTGGTGTATGGAAATACTACCAAATCTAGCGGATGTGATACATCAAAATAGTCTGACCATATCCATAGTACAGAGACGACAAATCTCTACTCATCCTGAGATATCTTAACAGGAGTTTCGTGGCACGAACCCCTTCGAGTAAAAGGCAAGCCTTTCTCGGTAGGCTGAACTAGAGACTTACAATCTAGATCGTCCAGTAAGGCCGCCTGGGTACCGGGGGAAATGAAAGATTCAACTCTAAGGTCCTTACAGGAAGGAGGAGATGCTTTTACTTTACTTACACATTTAATGGGAACATATTGTCAGCATAATCAAAATATAACTCACCACTCAGCGCACTCATGAAGAGTGAGAAGAATCTAGATAAGGCAGCATATCCTGGAATAGAAGCATCAAGAGGATCTGACTTAGGGAGGGCAGCACATAATAAAAACTCGCTCAAACTGTAGCCAGGGGCTCAGCAATAAAAACAGACTCATTCTCGTACTACATGCTATTGACACTTTAGGATGATGTGTTTACAAGTTTGGGGCTATCTTCCTCTGTAACAGAAACCTAAGAGAGATTCTGGCATGCAGAAATATGACGGGTGAGAACGTTCAACTCCGTACTTGCGTTTCTTCTTGCAACTTACCGAAGGAGGCGAACGATCTCTCTTGTCTCACTTCTTCCTGCAGGAATGATACCTACCACATTATGAGGGAGACCACTTCCTACTACTCTCACATGGAGATTTTAAGAACATCTCCTTCGTTTACACGTCGGATAAACCAGATGAGGATCCAAATTTACCATGCTCAAAAAGGTTCCACAAGGTCAACCATTACGGCCCAAACAGAATCACATCAAGGTCGATATAGTCGAAAAAGCACACCTTGTAGCACAAATAATCCACATACAAGAGACAAATAATGTCCTAACACAAAGACACAGGCACAAGCAAAAAATAAGGGTGAAGAGAGCTGCATACGGTTGTCCGATCGTAAGATTGAAGACACCTACATTCTACTGCATCTACGACCGGAAGTGAAGTGAATAAGAGTGCTGCTAAATACCTTTTTCTGTTTCCTCAACACCAGGAAGGAAAATCTCTCGGAATCAACTACAATTTCCACGATTATAATAAAAGTTACAATTAGTGAAACAGTAAAATATAATTGAGTTTTCTTACCAACACGTGGGTTACTGAAACTTCGGTGTTTTCATCTACTATTATGAAATTTTTTTGCATTAGGAAATTATATCATCTAGGTTTTTTCATGGAAAGGCTATTTTATCCCGGGTTATGTATGTCACTTTCCTCCTTTTCACTGACATCTTGTGAGCTATTTTGCTGTCTGTAAATACTCTTTTGCTCATTGATTAAAAGAAAAAAAAATATTCAACATCAGAGAATGGTAGGCCATCCTCAGCTAAATATGCTGCAATAATTTATTTTTTTTTTCAATCCCTTCAGATGCGTTGGTTCTGTTTTTCATCCTACACTGCTTGCTACACTGATACTTTTCTGGTGTTTTAGAGAGTTACTATGTTTGATAAGCACAGATGTATTATAATTTTCTAGAGTAATGTTGTGAAATCTAGAATAACTAAAGTAAGTTTAATTATTATCACGTTTCAGCCATATTTTCAGTTCTCCAACATTAAGTCATCCTTCTTTAAACGACTGTGTACCACTTCGTTGTTTTAACAGCAGTTTTATGAAAAATTAATAATAGTGAAATTATAAAAAAAACATTAATAAATTAAGCTGTTATCAAGATATGATAAAAAGAAAAAAAAATCAAAGGTTTGTGCGCTATTCCCCCATTTGAAAGTTGTTGAGAAGTAAGTGAAAATTCAAGGCCATAATCCAAATATAGTGTATATATGGAAAGGATTTTTGTCACAAGGAATGCACATGTGAAATATGAAAAATTTGAATCATACAGTTTACAAATAATTGCCAAAGTTACCTTATTTCAAGAAAATAAATTTATAGTATACATTTGCAATTAGGTAGAGTAGCTAATTCATTGCACCCTAAATTTGATTGAAAAATTTATTTCATAAAAACAGGTTAATAAATTTAAAGCACCTAAAAGTACTTCGAACTATTTTTCTGAATTAGGATTCTCGAATATTTACACTTTCATGCGGGGGGAAAAATATCAATGACAGTAGTACACTTCCAAGAGAGCTAACTGTAAACTAAGTTGTAATAGCCTTGTTATAACCCGGGAAGTTCATAATTAGAGACTGGACGCATTCAGTACTAGTTCCGACAGTATTCATTATCTACGTATGCTGATTGTTGAGAAATTATTGACCATTATGCAATAGGAGTTTCAAGTTCAAATGAGTTTACATCAATTTTGAAAATACATATACAATTTAAAGAATGTTTGAAAAAAAAAAAATCCCCTATTCCCCCAGAGGTTGCTCATTTCCCCCAAGATCTGAGGTGATTCCCCCAGGTTTGGCATCACTGCATTATTTCATAGCCTGAGCCTCAGCCTGGTGGGCCATTGGCCCCCGGGCCCCGGGGCAATCGTATACTGTCATATGCACCAAGATCTACATATCTATTCTTTTTATAGACTTTATTAAGCACTAGATTCCTAGCAGCATACGGTGCCTCAATCTACTAAAGTAACCACACTTGATGATTCAGAAATTTATATCCTCACAGGAATAAATATCTATTTCATCTTTTCTTGCGAAACTTTCGTTCAGGGAAATCTATTTTAGTAATATTACTATTTCGATTACACTTCATTTCTTTTTCCTTGGAGAGGCTTAATACGAAACCGGTTATACATTTCAGATATTTGATTAATAAATTGTTTAAAAGATCCATAATTTCATATTTTACTTTATTCTTTCTCTTGATGGTCATATCCTCGTTATGGAGTTTTTGTCTGCCATTAAAAAAAAAAAAAAAAAAAAGAGAATATGACTTGAACTCTCTCAGGATCCTTTCCTTTTGTTTGAATTTTAATCTAATATTAAGGTCTTGATATTAATATACAAAAATACATCTGAAGATAGATTATCACGAATATTCCCGTACAAGCCACAGTTATATCACTGGTAGTTTTAGAGTATCTTTATTAAAAATTGGGGTGCAATACTAGAGCACTTCACCAATCACCTGTGTGTATAAAACCATATGAAACTAATTCACCATTATTACAATATTGACTTTAATATTGTCGTTTGAAGATAATTATTTCCCAACAACGTAAATAAGAACTTGAAACTATTTATATAATATCAGTGATGAACTGATCCAACATTCGAGTTTTAAAGCGAGATTTCATACAGGATTACCAATTACTGCATATATATATATATATATATATATATATATATATATATATATATATATATATATATATATATATATATATATATATATATATATATATATATATATATATATATATATATATATATATATATATGTGTGTGTGTGTGTGTGTGTGTGTGTGTGTGTTATATATATATATATATATATATATATATATATATATATATATATATATATATATATATATATATATATATATATATATATATATATATATATATATATATATATATATATATATTTATATATATATATATGTGTGTGTGTGTGTATGTGTGTGTGTGTATGCGTGCACATGTATGTGGATGTCTGTATGTATTTACAAATACGTGAGTAATTAGGTGTAAGGAAAATATTAAGTCAGACAACTAAACATCATACATTTTAAATGCTCTGTACCGAACGTGTTTCACACACGGTCTTCCAGTGTGATGGTATTTTCTGTTTTATTGTTTACCTCACTCTACACATCTCTGTTAACAGAACCTGTTTAAGCCTGTCTTTTCAGAAACTTTTTTTTTAATATGTGTGCCTACGTCAGTATGAACTTCTTGTATATAAGCTTGCTGTCTGTGGACATCAAGTCAGTTGCATTATCCTTGCCTCTTAGTTATATATATATATATATATATATATATATATATATATATATATATATATATATATATATATATATATATATATATATATATATATATATATATATATATAAATTCTATATATATATATATATATATATATATATATATATATATATATATATATATATATATATATATATATGTATATGTATATGTATATGTATATGTATATGTATATGTATATGTATATGTATATGTATATATATATATATATATATATATATATATATATATATATATATATATATATATATGCATATATATACACTGCATATAAACTTCATATATATATATATATATATATATATATATATATATATATATATATATATATATATATATATATATATATATATATATATATATATATATATATATATATATATATATATATATATATATATATATATATATATATATATATATAAATATGACAGCAGGCAGGGAGGAAAAAGGAAACGAAAATTGGACAAGCGCTTTCGTGTTATTATTACACCTCTTCACGGTCTTATGGCTTAAAAATAAAATTAGAATACAAAGAAACCTCTGTGATGACGTAAAAAAGAAAAAAAATTAGCAAATTACAAATTACTTGAAAGTTAGTTGTTTCAAAATATTGTTTACAAGTAATTCATCCAGTTTTTACATACCTAAACTGGTGTTAAGCAGATCTTCGAAATTTCTATTAATTAGAACTGTTTCAATGACATTTATTTTAACAAAATCTTTGCAAAATATAAGTTCTTTAGCAGCTTTCCAATTAATAGCGTAGTTACAATCATTCATATGCTGAAAAAGACTGCTGGCTATGTTTCCCGTTCTTACACTATATATATGCTGTATTAATTGAGTTTCTAGTGCTTTGCCACTTTGACCAATATATCGTTTATTACATTGATTGAATGGAATTTTGTATATACATCTGTAAATCTGTTTTGGGGAATTTTTTATCAATATATTCTTGAGTGTGTTGTTTCTAAAAATTATATTAATTCCAAAAGGTTTCAAAATTCCAGGTAGAGGTACAAACTGTTTTAAAAAAAGGTAAAAACAGGAGGTTGTTCACATTAAAATCATCGTTGTTAACAAAGCCATAGAAAGTTTTCTTTGCCTTTTGACAGGCTTTGTTTATGAAATGTGATGGGTACTTTAAAATAGATGTTATTTCATGAATTTTCCCAAGCTTAGCTTCAATGAGATCAGTGCAACTTACCCGCAGTGCCCGAAAAAACATGGATGGAAAAAACCATCAATTTGGTTGATGGGTGATGATTAGAATAAAAATATGTATACGAATATACATTCGTAAGTTTTCTATATACAGTAAATTTATGAGATCTTTCTTCTCTAAATACTAGAACATCGAAAAGGTAAAGACAGTAAAAAATCTTATCTCTCAAGAAACTTCGAATAGATAAAAAAAAAAAACAAGGAATTTCGAAATATAAAAGTTTTTCTTTCAAAGAATATCGAGAAAATAAATTTTATAACTAAATTAA
>NC_090729.1:50808367-50820867 GCF_036898095.1 Palaemon carinicauda
TGGTTATATATCTCTTATTTTCAGGCAAACCTGATTTTTCCAGTGCCTTAATCAATTAGTCGATGAACATACGCATATATGGTTATTCCTACTCCCTGACTTTCCTTCTATTTAGAACGAAATATATCATAACATTTTTAATACAACACTTTATGAGACCTAAATGTTAAATATGAAACTTATTAAACTTTCAATAGGGAACTCAAAGATATTATACTTAGGCAAAAGTGATTACATAAAGAAAAATGGAAGAGTAAACATATAATTAAACAAAATCCCGCATTTGTTTTATACTTTATGTCCAAAATTATTGTTTCCTTCCCTAGCCTTTCGTATCACTTGTTTATTCAGAGTCCGGGATTACTTTATGCTTTCTACAAAACTCTCTCTCTCTCTCTCTCTCTCTCTCTCTCTCTCTCTCTCTCTCTCTCTCTCTCTCTCTCTCTCTCTCTCTCTCTCTCTCACAAATAAAACAATTATAATAGTAATTAGATTTACACAGAAAATAGTTAGGGCCTGTGGTTATTTTTTTTTCTACTCAATTGATACAACGACAATGAACACTGACTAAACAGTCCTAAAACCAATAATTGTAAAATGCCAATCACCGAACAAAGTAAATTGCGGCTTTCGATATATAATACTCCAATGCTGTTTAATCCCAACCTCAATTTGATAAAATCTGATACGTGAGGTGAAAAATTCATTATATTTTCCTTATGAAAAATATAATAATTGATTTTGAAAATAAGGATTAAAATGTCAATGCTGCTTTTTTCCACTGTAATATGATGATAAAAACATATATGACATGTAATGACAGGCCCAATGAAAATAATTTCTAACTTTTATTGAAAATTAATGCCGGTCAACCGGGAACAGTGATCAATAAACCCCCTTACAATTTTTTTTTTTATCTGTTCCTTTGCTTAGTGTCGAAGCAATTGCTCATAAAGTAACGTTGGATATGAATTTCAAGTCAGTGTTAAGATGAGTTAATTCCTGATAATTCTCACGTATAACTGTTAAAGAGTCAACCGGCCCTACTAAGGAAAGTGTTGTTAAAACAATATGAAGATTTTATTGTTCACCCAGGATTTGTAACGTTACTTGGATATGAGAAAGAAATATGTAAAAAGATATTTTGCATTTGAATTAAAAATTAGTATAATGTTGAATTTCCTTATTTCTTTTTCTCTGGGTGATAATAAGATGCCTTGCCCCGGGGATATTTGATGATACAAGAGGAATGACAATTATTACGAGGCTCTATACAACAAATTGGCTCTGATAACAAAAACTGAACTGCTGTATATCTCTAGTTCCCATGTATTTGAAAAAAAAGAAATCCTCAGCCCCCCCCCCCCCCAAAAAAAAAAATATATATTGATAACATTGAGAAATAAGATGGTAACAGAAATAGTATTCAGTGTTGAAACTTACTATTTATTAGAATTTTTTGAAAAGGCAAAAAAAAACATTCAGATGCAAAGTAAAGATATATTTCAGTTTATACAACAAAAATTAAAACCACGATTTTCATGATGAAAAATAAGTAATTAAGAATGAATCGTAGGTATGGGAAATTATAACTAATATAACGGAGAGTTATTTTGTAATTCTAAACACAGTCCCATTTTATATATCTGAGAAATAAGTTTTTTATATAAAGTTAATCTTATTTGACTTTGTAAAGACAGGAACAACAACTAATAGATTACGATTATTTCTAAAATCTCAAAAATTCTCAAGGTAATGGACCATAAAGATAGGACCATGTTATGCATAAATAACAAAACCCTTGAGAAGAAAAATTAGATCTTGAGAGATGATGCTGAAAAAATATCATTGGATGAAAGCGGAAGGAAGCGTGAATGCTTTTTTGATATCTTGGTCTTATGAAAGCCGACTATTTTAAACTCTACATTGTAATCAGATTATGAGTCGCCCGAATAAACACTCATGGCTGCTTGCTTACGTAAGAAACGTTTAAGGGTGAAAGAAATCAGGAGAATATAAACTGTTATATAAGTTCATGTATTTTTGTTGAAGTACGTACGTATTTACGCTTTACAGAGTTAAACGTCAAGGATAAACATGACGGGCAGCATAATGCTGGGTAACATAATTGGCAGTCTAACGAAATTTCAACATATGAAAAGCATTGCATTTATGTTTAAGAATGGAACTTTCCAAAACATATTAAAATTTCTTCAAAATATAAGGACTAGCTATTGTCCTAGATATTTGTGTATTGTATGAATGTTTATTGTTTCCTCTTTTTCTTTTAGAGGTCATCAACGCAAGAACAAAAAACCTGAGATAGAATTTTTTGGAAATGAAAGAGAAAGTTAACATTAGAATATGCATCTGAGATGGCCTTTTGCATTGAAACCTAAGCTGCAGACTTGTGGAAGAATACCTGTGGGACTATTGAGCTAGAATTGAATGCAAGTAAGGATAGGTTAAAATTATTATTGAAAACACGATTATTATTATTATTATTATTATTATTATTATTATTATTATTATTATTATTATTATTATTATTATTATTATTATTATTATTATTATTATTATTATTATTATTATTATTATTAGCTAAGCTTTCTTAGTTGGAAAGCATGATGCTAAGGGCCTAGAAGCTCCAACAGGGAAAATAGCATAGCGAGGAAAGGAAATCTGGAAACATATAATTGATTGCTTAAATTTACTCTATAGACAGATAACTCTATCCAAAGACAGTGGAAGAAAATTGTGCAGACAAATGGTTTGATTTTGGAGTTTCCTTCCAAAGGGAAAGGCAGCCCTCACTATTGCTAATGAGTCAATTTTATTCTTAAAAGTATAAAGTAGCCAATGAACAATCACAGCAAAGTAGTTAACCCCCTAAGTGAAGAGAATTCTTTTCTTTGTCATAGTTTTGCCAGCTGTATGAGGAAAGAGAAGAATTTTTAAAGAATGTGCCAGACTAATCAGCCCATGTGTATGTGTATGTGAAAGCCCCAACGTTGAATTAAAATTCGTTGAAAAAGCGAACTATATTTCCTTTAGCCGTTTTCAATTACATTTTTTTTTTATATATCGTCCATATACTGCGGTAGTGAGAATTTTTTGGCACTTTAGATTAAAAAAAGGTATTATAAGACAAATGTAATGTTTCAATAATTTCACTCACATTTATTTTCAATAAAACTCCTTCAAAACCAAAAAGGAGTAATAATCTTGAGCCATGAATCACTGCTACCATCTTTGGACCTCCGTAAATTTTTGCTGGTGAGTAATAGAGGTAGCCAAATGTAGACACTCTCAACTGGCTATAGAAACGACCAATAAGGATACAGATAAAGATATTCAATTACTGTAATACGATTCACTTAAGTTTACTTAAAGAGGCCGTAGCCAGGAGAGATGAAGGAAGTACCAACAATCCCTTGTTAGGTAAACTCACTGAGGATAATATCGGAGGGATATTCCTATATTTGATGAATGAATGGGACTCATATTGACCTCCCCCCTATCTCTCTCTCTCTCTCTCTCTCTCTCTCTCTCTCTCTCTCTCTCTCTCTCTCTCTCTCTCTCTCTCTCTCTCTCTCTCCCTCTTATTAATAAGGTACTAAATGTTACACTGACTCATCTCACAACGGTTATCGCGAAAAATGAAAATAATGTAAAATATTTAATTAACGAAATGGCTTTAACTCACGCTTTCCGAAGGATTCTAGAATCAAAAGAGATACTGGAAGTTCACAGCATTCTTCGTTAACTAATATGATGGATATAATGTTTAGAAGATAATTCCTTATGTAAAGAATAATTATACCTTAAGCAGAAAGAGATTACAACGGGCTTACAAAAAGGACAAATAAGTTCATTATATCTAATATCTTGTACTCTAGCCGGATGACATAATATAACCTCTCGCGTCATGGCTAAAGGTCTCATTGAATTAAAGCTAACACCCTTATTATGAGAGACTCTCGAGGCTTATGGTACTACAGTTGTACCAGTTTTAAATTACCACCTCCAAATCTTTTTCCCTGGTAACTTGAAACCGGTTTCAGGCTACCGGGGGATAACTTGAAACCGCTTTGAAGGCTATCCCCGGGAGTAATTTGAAGACGGTTTCAAGCTAACCCCCCGCCCCCCTGGTTTCAAACTAACTCCCCTGATTTTTCCGTATTATCTCATCATTTGTAAATATTAATCAATTGCTTTTGATCAGGGTCAACACAAATATTTTACATTACATGTCTATACATGTATGGTTTCCTCTATTTGTAGAATTTATTGATGTCAGGTATTAATCAGTTTATTGTTTTAGATCTTCATTACGATTATTATACTCGTACAGTGATAAAAGCACGGTCGATACGGCTATTCTTCATGTTTTTTATTTTTTTTATTTTTTTTATTTTTTTTTTCAAAAAACAAATTTAAAACAATTTCAGTGAGTAAATTCGCACGGTGTATAATACTAGTGCACATAAGTCCAGCGTTCCTTAATTTATCGGGATGAACACATAGGTGACGATAGTTATAATGATCTTTTAACGTCCTTGGTCCGCTAATCAAACCCCATTTTTATCCGATTATCTTGTATGCGGTAGTAAGCCATTGATGTCCGGTGTGTTGGGATGTATATAAACCAAGGTTAACCCGATCACTAACAAGCTAGTGAAAAGATCATCTTTAACAAGCGAGTAACTGAAATCCTTGGTCATTTGCCCGTAGATTTTTCTTTCAGTTTACGTGAGTTCACAAATTGAACTGTGCTTTGATACTTTCTTTTTCTTTATTTTATTTATTTTTTTTTCATTGTGACAACACCTGAAACAAATATCTTTCGACAGCTGAAGACTACCATTATGTGTCTGCAATGGCAAAAAGGTGTTCCTCCCCTATCCCCGCCTTCTCTCCTCGAACAAGAGTGGAGAAAGGCAGGGTAAAAAAGCCAAGATGCCTTACTTGGAGGAGTCATAAAAATCTCCCCAAGTCTCCTGCAGTGGAACCAGTCCCATGAACCTTGATAGACTACCCAGTGCATACCTCAAATCGCCCACCACCGGCGCCAGAAGATGTGGAGCCAAAAAAAAAAAAAAAAAAAAAAAAAACCCACTCAAGAGCCACCTTCTCAGCAAACAGCAACTGAAGACACCAAGTTTAGACTAACTCCAGGACCCAGCATTACATCTTAGGCTGCCATAGTTTCCATGGAAGCAAGCAATCCTCACCTTAACATGACCATACGTCCCAACCACAGGGGACAGTTGGTCATAACAGCCATAGATGAGCCCACCAAGACCTACCTTGAGCAACAGGATAACGTGCTCAAGCTTGACATCAATGAAAGGCCTACCACCATGATCATTGTGTATGACCTCGACATGCTACTGGAACCTGTCCTCCAACATCCCTTTATCATCACTGTCAAGAGATGTGAAGGGAAAGCCGGAGGGAGTTCGCACAAATTGGAGGCTGTCTTCAAGGGATCTCGCCCTCCTTACCTCTCATTCGGCCTCTGGGGCACATTCCGTACCGATGAGTACTTCAAAGAGCCACTAAGATACTTTTGGTGTCAGAGAGTTTGGCCACCACAAAAGCCGCTGTACAGGTTTGGAGATCTGTGGAGTTTGCAACAGCAGACAGCACCCTACTGCCCACTGTATTGCCAGGCACAGGGCAGAATACAAAACCACCGCCAGCTGCCCAAACTGTGGAGGATCCCATCATGGTTGGCACGAGAGATGTCCCCACAGACTTCAGCGTATTGCAGACCTCCAGGGAGCAGACCACCAATAAAATCTCCACCCACGTCAGCAACGTCGAACGCAGCCACCTTCAATCAAACACAACCCTCCACCATCCAACCACCTCCCAACAAAATCCTAACCCTTCCAGACATGTCATTCCTGAACCTTCCTCTCCACCAACTCCCCTCAAGCACCCAAACCTCAAACGTCCTCCCAAACCTCCTCCTTAGGCAATATGATCCCCAACCCATACTCCTCGCACTCCCTCACCTTTAAGATTTACCTCTCCAACCAATCCTCCCACTGCCACCCAGCCAAAAAAACTTACCTCATCCTCCTTGGCACTTGTAATCTATACACCCAACATTTCCCACTACTTAAAAGAACTTCCCAACCTACCTAGCTCCACCTTCACAAGCAAACCAAGTGCCTCACCCCCCCCCCCCCTCCAAATGTCCTCCAATCATTGACATCAGTGAGTACGGCCTTTCAGTAATATCCTTCGCAAGTTCTTGCGATCCCGCAAAATTAAATTACACAGGAGTGTCTGCAATTGAACCTAATACAACCACTTGCAGCAACCAAAACACCCAAGTGAAATTGCTCCAATGGAACGTTCGTGGATTTCGAAACAAGTTGGTATTCCTCCAATATCAAACCTCACTTGAAGACCCTGACATTATCATACTGCAAGAAACTCTGCTTAATGAGAACATACCATTTGCGTTCTCATGATACACAGTGTACACAAAGTATCTATCACCAACGACAAGAGGACTACCCACCCCTGTCAAAAGCAGCATCTCCTCCAAACTACAACCAAGCATAGACTGTGGGACAGAGGCAGAGACTCTTAGTCTCCAGATATCTCTGCTAGCCACGACACTAACAGTCCACAACATCTACAAGTCCCCAGCAAAAAGTATCAATTGCGGAGGCACTCTTCGCAGCAGCCTCTGATGATGACTCAATTATTGCAGGCGACTTCAACGTTCATCGCCTGAACTCAATATCAGAAACAAATCAAACAAGCAGACACGTGCCTGCCCTATTGCACACCCTTTCAACCGACTTCAGCAAACAACTAGAGGTAGCAGCCAGTGTTTTACATGCTACAAAAAAAAGAAAAAAAAACTCTGAGAAGAAACATGCCGATGCCTGGTACTATAACAGTCGAATCAAAGAAATGAATGCTAGAATAAACAGGACCAGAAAACTTCTCAGAAGACACAGAACAGATGAGCAACAAAAATTTACTTGTAGAGATCATCAAACATTCTGTGCAAGTATCACTGGAAGTAAATATAGATAAATGGTAATCATGGTGCAACGAGCCCAACTTCAGCATATCCCTAGCCAAAGATATGGGGCTGATTTAACAAAGTCTCTGGGATGTATAATACACCAAGAGTCACACACCAGACCCATTAGCTGAAGCCAAGAGGATTGCTAACAAATTTGCAGACAGAGCAAAAAGCACCAATCTATCTCTGCAAACTATTAACAGGCAGAGAACACTGCTCTCAACCAGGAACAACATTATTGAAGCCACCTGCTACATGGTAGATGATACTGATCACCCCCCTACACCATGGAGGAACTTAACACGTCCCTCGCAAAAGGCAGGAAGGACACTGCCCCTAGAGCCAACCTCATCACATACAGCATGCTGAGGAACATGGGAAACCATGCTAAATTGGTCTACCTGCATATGATTAACAGGACACACACCGAATGACTAAGTTCAACCACATGGAACCAGCAGGACACCAAACCAATTCCAAAACCCAAGGAACCAGACACCTACCGACCAATAGCTTTGATAAGCTGCACAGAGAAAGTAGATGAGAGAATGGTACTCAACAGACTGCATTGGAAAATAGGCTAACTACATCATTGCCTATATGCCTACAGAAGCGGCATAGGCACTCAAGAATGCATTACAGATGTCCTCTCAACAATTAACGACAAAAAAAGCCTTTGTCATATTCCTTGATCTCGAGAAAGCCTTTGAGCTAGCCAGCTCACCAGTTTATACTCTTCACACTTGTTGAAAAAAGTGAAAGGACATTAACTGGCCTGGACTTGAAACTGCACACTGAACCGAGAAGCCAGAGTCACTTTCCAAGGAAAAACCACTGAGTCCATCCCACTAGAAAATGGTACGCAACAAGGAGGCATACTAAGCCCCTACCTTTTCAATCTACTAACGGAGATCTTAGCCACTTTAAACATCCCAAATAGGGTGGAAATTTTCACATATGCCGACGATATATGCATAGTATGTCCACATAAAGCTCATACAAGAAAAGTCACTCAAAAAGCACTTGATATGATCCAAGACAAATGCAATAAACTTGGCGTAAAAATCAACACCAACAAAACTAAAGCAATGGCTATAAGACATTCGAAAAACCCTCAGAACTTCACACTGAGGGGTGGAGACATCGAATGGGCGAGTCAATTCATGTACCTTAGGGTAATAAATAGCAAAACCCTATCACCAGCCAATGAAGTAACCTTCCACAAGGAGAAGACAAAAATTCGTCTATCACTCATGAAACGAATAACCTCCATAAAACAAGGAGTATCAAATAACCTCCTGAGACTGTTTTATCTACAAGCAATTCAATCCCACATCGATTATGTAGCACCCCACATTCACTGCATTGACTGACACCCAAAAAGCAACCATATAAGTAGTCCAAAACAATGCCATGAGACTCATTAGTAGCTCTCCAATGTAGACAAGACTCTGCTTACTTAGAGCAGAAACCAACCTAATTCCCCAGTCAGCTAGGATTGACATTAGAAATAGCAGCATTGTATTCAAGTCAATCATCGCTGACAGAAAAAGTCCACTCAACAATAAAAATGAAAAGGCTTCTACCTCTCACTGAAGAACTGGATCCGCCAAATTCCCATGCAAAGAAACTACTGGATACACTCAGAAGGATGCAGATGCAAAATGAGGCTCACAAAACAAAGGGACAACAAAAGCATGGATGGGTACAGCCCTCATGCCCCTTGGACTCATGATCCTATCAAATACAACTTCACCATCCTACCAGCAGCAAGCAAGGCTCTCTGCACACATTAACAACTCACTGAAGCAATCAGGAACACACCTGCGCCTCACACCTAATATACCGATGGATCAGTAGACCGTGCAATCCCTGCAGCTAAGTTATCTCTACATCACAATATAAAGAAAACTAGAAACTTTTCAACAATGCTTCCACAATGCAAACTGAACTAGTAGCCAATTTAAAAGCTCTATAACACTCTGCCAACCAACAATATGGGAACACAACGATCCATAGAGATTCCAGAGGAGCCATTCTGGCCCTCAACAACAAGGAACCTTCAGAGAATGCTTACCTCATCACTGCAATTCAATTCTTAGCCTTGTTCCACCAAAGCAACAACAGGCAAGTTAACTTGAATTGGATACCAAGCCATACCAGAATCTCTGGCAACAACGAGGCTGATCACCTAGCCAAATCGGCCTTAATGTGCCAAACCATTAGCAATACTCTACAACCTTCATTAAAAACCATCAAGAATCAAATGGCTGACTACTGTAACATCCAAAAGACTAGTGAAGTAAGGAGAGCCTTCCTAGATGGATCAAGATCTACAAAATGGTATATTGAAGCGACAAACATATTACCACACCCAGTTGTAAGACAAACGCCTTGCCAGGACGCAGTAATCATCTGCAGATTACGACTGGGATATCTATGCAACTGGCAAATTATTTTAGATAATGACGAAGACCATGCAGCACAGCATAGACCAATAAGACCGTGCAAGTACTGTAATCAAGAAAGAGAAGAACCTCTACAGCACTATCTACAGCAATGTCAGGAAACAAGCCCACTTCGGCAGGATTTTAATCCCAACAATCCTGCAACTGAATCAGTAATTGTCAAACACATAATTGATAATCATAACACCCTCTCAGCATTTCTCCGCAGCTACCCTCCACCGAGATAACGTTGCAACAAATCCAACTAGCAATCTAAGCGGCAATTGAAAAGAAACCCTCTTATGCCTCCTGCAATTTTTATGTTGGGAGAAGAACGATTGCTGGCGCCTGAGGGCAACAACTCGTACTCCCTATAAGGAGACAGTTTTGTCTTCCCGTCCTGTTTTCAGCTTGGAAATGGGGTCAGAGTCATCGGCGGTCTTTTTAACTTTCAACATATCTTTCTCTCCTCTCAGCCAATCTCCCTTGCTGGAATCAGAACGGGTGCTGGCGGCTGAGGGCAATAACTTGTACTCCTCATAAGGAGACAGTTTGGCCTTAGCGTCCTTTCATCAACGTTGAAGATGGGATCGGAGCTGTCGGCGGTCTTTTTGGTATCTAGCATCTTTTTCACCTTCAATCTCTCCTTTCCCAGTTCAGGCATCCCTCCTAACCACCTTTGAAAGTCTCAATAAATAAAACCATAAATAACCTTTACTTTTCCTTTTTTTTTTTTTTTTTTCAAATATTCACAGGTACAGGAATTTTTTATTCCATCCTAGCCTATATCTAATACTAAAACTGCTACAATTACCTCCTTTCAGCACTCTCCGACTCAGTTGAAATCTTACACTATCCCTCCATCTCACAACTTAAGCTTAAACCTTTATGAAGTTTTTTACTTCACCTATATCAACATCTTCAACTAAAACTTTTAACTCCTTCCCGAGCTCTCCTACTTATCGGGACTTACTACTATAACTCTTTCTCTCTAAGACTGGTGCCAGTGGGCTCATGGGAAGGCATCCCCTTCCCGCATTCAATTGCTTCTTTCTCAAAACAACCCATCACAGTTCAAAATATATCCTAATATCCTAAAATAAATGTTGCAGAATACCCCCCATCCCAACTACCAATCCCAATATATCCTACCAAAACACCTACGGGCTGCAAGATTGCGAAAGCCCATGTCTGGCCAAATGGGCCAGGCAATCTTCAACGACAACAACAATAATCACTGCATCACTTGTCCAAAAAGACGTCAGTATGGCTGCTGAAAGGAAATCGGACAACCTCGAAATCATCTATGACAACGTAGTGAACACCAGGTACCCAAAAGGGGCTTCGGAAAACTAAAAAGCCAATCTCTGTTAAATTTACGAAGGTCAAGGTGTATCTAAAGACAAAAACACACTGCGCCATATTTTCGACTTCGTAGTATACCTTCTCACCTCAGTAAATTTATGTAGTAATCTCCTTTTGGAATCGACCACATACTAAAAAAAAAAAAAAAAAAAAAATCCTTCCCCGTAGGCCACAGCCGAACTGTTTCCTCGTTTTCTTTTGTCATATCGTCTCTTACAATATATTTCTATTATTTTTGTTGGCATATCAACATGCTCACTATATTTTCTTGTTATCAGTTTGCTTTAAGAATTTCTTTAATGATACAATACCCATTTCCCTTCTTGTTATATTCGTATTCTAACTTTATATCTTTCCTTTATTTCTTTCTCCTTAATTGTTTCCCTTCCCAGTAAGGTTGCACCTTGGCTAATAATAATAATAATAATAATAATAATAATAATAATAATAATAATAATAATAATAATAATAATAATAATAATAACTATTACGCATCGTATCCCTACTGTTGCTCTGTATGGGGATGGGTGACCTTCCATTTTGGCTGACGAAAGGCTTATGGTGCTGTTTGTTTCCCTTGATTGGCTATAATCTCTGAAGTGTCTCTGTTACAGCGTTTATAATCTCTCTCTCTCTCTCTCTCTCTCTCTCTCTCTCTCTCTCTCTCTCTCTCCTCTCTCTCTCTCTCTCTCTCTCTCTCTCTCTCTCTCTCCTATATCTGGGTGCAACTTTCGTTGCAGGTGGTTCCTGCCATTACCTACCAGCAAGGCATGGAGGGTTAATAAGGGATACTTTCTGACGAAAGCCGATTAATGAATGTCCATCGCTGACCTAAGAAACTACATCCAAAAAGTGGAAATTTTGTGTCTCGTTTCTTTATAGTAAAACTGAATAATGTTACAAAATAATAAGAAGTTGAAGTTGAGTTTTTATAGAATTAAAGTTCAACTAATGGCATTAAGTATAACTATAAAATTTCACCCTTTTCTCTTTATTTTTGAAACACAATCTCGGCAATATGTCATGTGTGTTTTTGTCTTTAAGTACATCTTAAACTTTTTCGTAAATTTGAAAAAGTATAACAACAAAATACACATCTCGTTGTGGACTTGTGTGTCAATTTCTCCACGCACATTACCGTGTGAAGCTCATGCACCTTAAGCATATGAAGGGCATCTTTTTGAAATATATGAAAAGAATTCTTTTTCTTAAATACGAAAATAAACTTTTTTTCTACTGCTCCGACCTTGGCAATAAATGCATGATGCATAAGTGCACTGTCACATAGATTATTTTACATTTCGTTTAGAGGATAAGTTGAAAACATGGGGGGTGGCTTGAAACCTGTTTCAAACTACATCCCCGATAATCTGAATCCGGATTACAGTTACCGGTGGGTAGCTTGAAACTGGGGGTAGCTTGAATCCTTTACACCAGGTGTTATCCTTGTTCCCCACTTTTCTGACAAGGTGGTGATATCATCTTTTCTAATACATATTACTTCATTAGCTCGAAGAAACAAAGAGCTCTCTCTCTCTCTCTCTCTCTCTCTCTCTCTCTCTCTCTCTCTCTCTCTCTCTCTCTCTCTCTCTCTCTCTCTCATTTAAAGGTAGTATCTTTTTCTTCAATGT
>NC_090729.1:50825867-50835867 GCF_036898095.1 Palaemon carinicauda
TTTCAAGGTATATCTTAATCATTTACATAAATTTAGTCTTTTTTTCCTGAAGGAAAGGGATAACAACAAACCCAAATATAAATCCAAATAGACAGAATTGAAATGATGTTTTACTTTCTACTACCAATGACATCATTTTGCTGGACAATTTTATTTCGGCAATCATCCATTCATTACCTTTGCTAATTGTTTATTCATATGCCTTCTTTCTTTTTTTCTTTTTTATATCATTGTTATATTTGTTTCTACTAGTAGTCAAAGACTTTGATTTTATTTCCTGATATATCTATCAATTTTGTAGGAACCGTATAATCCAAATACATTTTTCGAGTTCCTCATTTATGTCGATATGAGACGGTTTTTTGGGGGGTCGGGGAAAAGTTTGTATGAAAATATTTGGTTGATGAATAACAGTAATCTATTTCATTCTTGTTTTCTCATACAGTATAAACATTGACTACTCCTTTATTTAATCAGTGATAATAAAATTTAATTATTGTTTGGTTTTGACGGAAATAATTGCCATACTTAAAGATCGAATAACTTCACAAAAAACAAAGTTCCAAAGAGAATGTGTTCTTCAGAAAGATATTCATCGTCTCTTGCTTTATTTTGCAAACGCTGTGTCCTGAAATGCCTGTTTCA
Organism: Palaemon carinicauda; assembly: GCF_036898095.1. Classification (NCBI taxonomy): domain Eukaryota; kingdom Metazoa; phylum Arthropoda; class Malacostraca; order Decapoda; family Palaemonidae; genus Palaemon; species Palaemon carinicauda. The sequence continues at coordinate 50,826,513 of NC_090729.1, forward strand.
TTAATCAAATCCAAGGTTTAGAACTTCGACAACAGCAGCAAAGTCCAGGATATTGTTTTACCTTCTTATTTTTTCTTCCGTCAAAAACTTTCCTGAACAAAGGTTTGCCAAAGTCCATGAAGAAATTCAAGCATTGACCTCGAAGAATGGATGGGGTATTTTGTTAGCATCTTTTATTTTTCTGTTCGATAAGACTCAGAGGAAGACTCGTTGTCTTACCATTGATCTTGCCAGGTAGTAGGTTGGCCAAGTTACCAGTCGACCGTTGAGATACTACCGCTAGAGCGTTACTGGATCCTTTGAACTGGCCAAACAGTAATATAATGGATTACCTCTCTCTGGAGGGGGCTAATTTTTCCTTTTGCCCATGCATGCACCGAATAGTCTGGCCTATTCATCAAACTTTCTCGTCTTTCCGCATACACCTGACAATACTGAAATTACCAAATACGTCTTCTTTGCATAAGGTGCTAATTACTGTACTATAACTGTTCAGTGGCTACTTTCCTTTTGGTAGGGATAGAAGAGACTCTTTAGCAATAGTAAGCAGCTCTTTTAGGAGAAGAACACTATTGAATCAAACCATTGTTCTCTAGTCTTGGGTAGTGCCATAACCCCTTTACCATGGTCTTCCACTGTCTTGAGATAGAGTTTTCTTGCTTGAAGGTACACTGGGGCACACTATTCTATCTTATGGTGTGTTGGGCAGGCTTAATAGAATGACCAGGGATGCGTGGTGGTTTATCTAGAGGCTGTCGTTTCTTTATCTGATTCTTTTTTCTTCTCAAAATCACCCTTACTGTCCTCCCTTCAGTTAAAGTGGCTATCCTTGAGGGTATTTGGCCTTGCATGGTGTATCGGCTCCTCCATGTTGACTAGTTTTTTCCGACATTTTTCTATAGTCTATGGGTTCGATCAATAACTTTACAAATATTTCTGTACATATTGGTTTTGTTATCATTCCTGTTAATTAATTGGTGCTATTATAGTATGCTATCTACCGTCGAATTTCTATTATAGTATGCTATCTACCGTCGAATTTCTACTATAGTATGGTATCTACCACAAAGTATGTTATCTACCGTCAATGTTAACCCTCCTGTTTGATGAGGATTATCAAACAGATTACTTACCACCAGTATGTTATCCTCATTGGACTTTAATTATAGTTTAATAATGTTTATTGGCTGGACAACATGGGTGCATAATTATAAGCAGTTTGTAGGGAAACCTTTTTTTTTTACAAATTATTCAAAGCTCATCATACAACAATGTTACAAGTTATTCAAATGAAAAATCAAATATTACAAAACTGAAAGAAAATAATCTATGAAAAATATTTAATCAAAAATTTATTCTACTACGGCTTGTAAACATATCTTACATCATTCAAGAAAGCAGGAAATACATCGTCGCCTTTTCTCAGAACTTTCCAATTGAAACCACCACACTACACACTTCCAGACACATTAAACCAATCAGTGACAGTATTAGGTGATTTCCCAGTTAATTGTAAAGTAGTGTTAATTGGGGTCTCATAAACAAAATAATAAACCAATTCCAAAATTTCAGAGAGGGTTGGTAGATAGCAAAAGTATGCTATCTACGCATACTATAATAGCACCAATTAATTTTTAAATTAGATGTATCGTCCAGATAATACATTCCTTGGTGGTCGAAAAGTTTGGTTTCTCATATGAGAAATTCATCTGAGCTCCTTATAACTGGTTTTATGAAGCCAATAATGTTGAAACGCAATGCCATCCCTGAGGCCACGGGAATGGCAGTGCATATTAGGACTGAGTACCCTGCTTCTCATAAGTCGTGCTGCGAATGTGGATGTCACGAGATTCATGTAATAAAAGTCTTTGGCAGGCAAAACATCTATTTTTGTTTCATATATCAGAATTCAGACATGGATGATTCTATCATTGATTTTCTTCTTATCATTATGGCTAAGATACAAGATGATAGAAAGGCTTCTTTTGTTTTTATTGGTGATTTCGATGCTCACCATAGGGTCTGGTTAAAATTATTTTTCTCCTCCCGATCAACATGGCTTAAAAACGTTAGACTTTGCCTCTGAATCAGGCTGTGAGCAAGTTATAAGTGAAGCTATTCACAGGTCCAGTAACTGCTTGAACCTCGTATACATTAACTCCCCTGGAATTAAAATAAGTAAAGTTGGTTTTTCAGTTGGGACATCTGATCCTGCCTTGATTTCATTAGAGGTGAAGACTGACAAGCCAGTCCCTGAGTTTTCATACTCATGTAAGATTTATGTGAAATCTCAAGCAGACTAGAATGGAATTTTTCATGATCTTTTGGACTTGAATTAGTCATAACTTTATATTTGTGTTGACCCTGTTTTCCCTTTTTTTGAGCATCTAGACAACATAATTGATAGGGGTATTCATTCTTGTATGCTAAGTGATCAAATGAATGATAAACTTTTGTTAAGTGATGATTGTAAACGTGCTTTTTTGGAGAAGCAGGAGGCCTATCGTCTTTAGAAGGTTAACATATCAGATATGACCTGGAATAACTATACTTAGCTTAGTCCTTTTGCTTAGAGAGTTTATGCTTCAGCCAAAAAGCAATTCAATTCAACCATAAAGAAACCCTTTCTGGTACAACCTGGGAACATAACTGGTAGAATACCGTTAAATCTGCTCTCTTCGGTTTAGATGCAACAGTTACTCCCTTACCAGAGTGCTCATTCAACCATGTCCATAGGAAAAGGCAACCCTTTTGGCCGATGCGTTTGTATGTAAGCTGAGTAATGAGAAACTCAAAATTCCTCATGACTGTTTTCCTGAGGCTAATCTAACTAGTTTAGCTTTTCGATCTCGTGAAATTGAAGGTTAATTGATGGACCTTGTTGCTTAAGGCGGTGTAGACCCTAATTTTATTTTTCCTTTTTTTCATAAAGAATGTAGGTTTCTTAGCTAAAAGTTGTGTGGCATTTTGCACCAGTTAGCAAGTAGAGGAGGATTCAACACTTGTTGTAGAATTAGTTATGCTTCACTACGTAATTGGGTTTTTGGCAGCTGAAGTCCAATTGATTACCGCCCAATTTTCCAAACTCCAATATTATCTAAAGTTTTTTAATGTCTTTTGGCAACACGTCTTAATAGGTTTGCTGAGGGTAATCACCCGTCCCCTAGCTTTCAATTTGGTTTTCGTAAAGGCCTTGGAGCATGTGATGCCCTTCTTACAATTAGAGAAATAGTTTTTTATCTAATTTTTTTTTTTTTTTTTTTTTTTTTTTTTTTTTTTTTTTTTTTTTTTAGGTCCTAAGGTATATATGATTGGCCTTGATTTTAATTCTGCTTTTGACAGTGTTAATCATGAGACCCTTGTTTTAAAATCAAATAGTTGGAAGTGGGTGGTCCGTTTCTTAGTACCATTATTGAATTTTTATATAGTAGATCGGAAACAGTTGTTGTTGATGGGCACCATAATGAGTATAGGAATGTGATATCTGGTGTTCCTCTGTTTAGTGTTCTTGTCTTGTTACTTTTCATGCTAAATACAGATGGCATGTGGTTTGGCCTAGAGAACAAGCTTATTGTAGAAGTAGATGATGCTACTCTCATTGCATCAATTCCATTTCCTGAATGTAGATTGGGTCTGTGCATGTATTGTACCACTATATAAGGGTAAGGGAGATGTGCATGAGTGTTGTAATTCAAGAGGTATTAGTTTATTGAGTGTAGTTGGAAAAGTGTATGGTAGAATACTGATTAATAGGATTAAGGATAAAACAGAGAATGCAATCTTGGAAGTACAGGGTGGTTTTAGAAGAGGTAGGGGTTGTATGAATCAGATTTTTACAGTTAGGCAGATATGCGAGAAATATTTAGCAAAAGGTAAGGAGGTGTATGTTGTGTTTATGGATCTGGAGAAAGCATATGATAGAGTTGATAGGGAAGCAATGTGGAATGTGATGAGGTTATATGGAGTTAGTGGAAGGTTGTTGCAAGCAGTGAAAAGTTTCTACACAGGTAGTAAAGCATGTGTTAGAATAGGAAAGGAGGTGAGCGATTGGTTTCCGGTGAGAGTGGGGCTGAGACAGGGATGTGTGATGTCGCCCTGGTTGTTTAACTTGTATGTTGAGGGAGTGGTGAGAGAGGTGAATGCTAGAGTGCTTGGACGAGGATTAAAACTATTAGGCGAGAATGATCATGAATGGGAGGTAAATCAGTTGTTGTTTGCGGATGATACTGTACTGGTAGCAGACACAGAAGAGAAGCTTGACCGACTAGTGACAGAATTTGGAAGGGTGTGTGAGAGAAGGAAGTTGAGAGTTAATGTGGGTAAGAGTAAGGTTATGAGATGTACGAGAAGGGAAGGTGGTGCAAGGTTGAATGTCATGTTGAATGGAGAGTTACTTGAGGAGGTGGATCAGTTTAATTACTTGCGGTCTGTTGTTGCAGCAAATGGTGGAGTGGAAGCAGATGTACGTCAGAGAGTGAATGAAGGTTGCAAAGTGTTGGGGGCAGTTAAGGGAGTAGTAAAAAATAGAGGATTGGGCATGAATGTAAAGAGAGTTCTATATGAGAAAGTGATTGTACCAACTGTGATGTATGGATCGGAGTTTTGGGGAATGAAAGTGATGGAGAGACAGAAATTGAATGTGTTTGAGATGAAGTGTCTGAGGAGTATGGCTGGTGTATCTCGAGTAGATAGGGTTAGGAACGAAGTGGTGAGGGTGAGAACGGGTGTAAGAAATGAGTTAGCGGCTAGAGTGGATATGAATGTGTTGAGGTGGTTTGGCCATGTTGAGAGAATGGAAAATGGCTGTCTGCTAAAGAAGGTGATGAATGCAAGAGTTGATGGGAGAAGTACAAGAGGAAGGCCAAGGTTTGGGTGGATGGATGGTGTGAAGAAAGCTCTGGGTGATAGGAGGATAGATGTGAGAGAGGCAAGAGAGCGTGCTAGAAATAGGAATGAATGGCGAGCGATTGTGACGCAGTTCCGGTAGGCCCTGCTGCTTCCTCCGGTGCCTTAGATGACCGCGGAGGGTAGCAGCAGTAGGGGAGTCAGCAGTATGAAGCTTCATCTGTGGTGGAAATGTGGGAGGTTGGGCTGTGGCACCCTAGCAGTACCAGCTGAACTCGGCTGAGTCCCTGGTTAGGCTGGAGGAACGTAGAGAGTAGAGGTCCCCTTTTTGTTTTGTTTCTTGTTGTTGTCGGCTACCCCCCAAAATTGGGGGAAGTGCCTTTGGTATATGTATGTGATGTATGTATATCTTGGGTTGCTAATTCCCTTAAAAGTCATCGCTAAAATTACTGCATGGTGGAGATTATGGGGTATGATGTTAAAATCTAAAAAAACTCAAAGTATGATTGTATGTAGGTCAAGGAAAGTGGCTCCTCAACATCTTGATATCAGCATTGATAAAGTTTTTTTTTAACTTTGTGTGACTCTCTTGAGAGATCAAGCATGACTCTGACAGCAAATTTACTTATGAAAAATACATTAGTTCTTTGTTCTTAAATTGCCCCAAAACTGAGCTTATTAAGAAAGTGTTTCAAGATTTTCGGTGATCAATCTTTTCCAAAGAACTGTTATTTTTTTCATTATCCCTTATTTCAAGTATGGTTTTCCTGTCTGTTCTTCGGTTGCTGATTCTCATTTTAATTTGTTGGACAGGAACTTGCAGTCTACTAAATTTTTTATTCCTGATCTAGATATTAAACTGTGACACCGCCGTTAAATTAGTTCATTATGCATTTTCCATGAGATTTTTTATTATTTGGACCCTCCATTACATTTGGATTTTTCCCGGACAGTTCCATCCACTTCGTAATACTAGGAATATAGTTGATTTTAGTAGTCAGGCCTTTTTTATAATGACCAATTTATGGAATGATCTCCCTAATAGCGTTGTTGAATCAGTGGAACCTCAAAAGTTCAAACTTGCAGCAAATGTTTTTATGTTGAACACGCTGACACAAGTTTTTTTTTATAGTATATATGTGAAATATATTTTAATTAAGTTATAGTTTTTAGAATATCTAATTTTAATTGTGCAATACTCCTCATATCGTTTATGTATTTCTTTTTTCCCTTTCCTCATTTGGCTATTTTTTCCTTTTGGAGCCCTTGGGCTTATAGCAGCCTTCTTTTCTAGCTAACATTAATCTTTTTTTTTCTACAATCTTTTTCTAACTATCATTATGGATTCTTTCTCGTTGTTCTGTAGGTGATGAATTGCAAGAAGAAAGGGCATATAATGACTGTCTCTAAGTAGTTGGCTATTTTTGTTTTTATTTCTGTCCACTGGTTGATTTTAGGTAATAGAATTGGTTTGGACCCAACTGTAACAGTAATCCATATTAATTGATATGATTAACAATAGAAGTATTGCTCAATATATTCTAATTACCTGTACTCAAGATCAAGATTCTGTATAAGCCATTGTGTGATTTCTTGTAATCTAGTTCCAAAATCTTTTCTGAAAGTAAACTTATCACATGTAATTATAAATAAGCTCTTCGTTCCCTGATCCCTTTACCTACAAGATCCACAAATACAAGTATTTTTAGTCTCATTGTGAGACGGATGTTGGTACTAACTATACACACACATATGTATAGATAATTTTATATATATATATATATATATATATATATGTATATATATATATATATATATATATATATATATATATATATATATATGCATATATATATATATATATATAATTTATATATATATATAAATATATATATATATATATATATATATTTATATATATATATATATGCATATATATATATATATATATATATATTTATATATATATATAAATATATATATATATATATATATATATTTATATATATATAAATATATATATATATATATATATGTATATATATATATATATATATATGCATATATATATATATATATATATATATGTATATATATATGCATATATATATATAGATATATATATATATATATATATATTTATATGAATTTATATATATATATATTTATATATTTATATATACATATATATACATATATATACACACATTATATATATACATATATATATATATATATGTATATATATACATATATATATAGTTATATATATATATATATATATATCCATATACTTACTGTATATATATATATATATATATATAAATATATATTTATTTATATATACATATGTATATATATATACACACATTATATATATATATATATATATGAATCTACAGTATATATATATATATATATACATATATATATATATATATATATACAGTAAGTTATATATATATATATATATATCTATAACTTACTGTATATATATATATATATATATCTATAACTTACTATATATATATATATATATATGTGCATATATACAGAATATATATATATATATATATATATTTGTGTGTATGTGCAAATATATAGAATATATATATATATATATATATATATTCATATATACAGAATATATATATATATATATATATATATATATATATAATTTAAGAGACAGGCGGAGAGATATTTATATAGATAAATGGATAGATTAGTAAAAGAAAGAAGGATAAGCACAATATGTGTATATTTTTTTATATGTATCATTAGAGAAGTATAGAAACTTCAGGATGGGAAAAGTAGAATTTAAACGTGAAGCAATGAGAAATCCTTCATAATTATCTTAAAAAACTAGAAAATACGTTTATCTGAGGAAGCATTTAATCATGAGGTAATATATCCTCTTAATTAAAGAGAACTTTGATTATGTAGGTAAAAATCTTTGGACTTTGACGCCATCTGGTTATTTTTTCTTCGTAAAGCAATCCTTTTTCTTCTCGAAATATTTCAGAACATTTAGTGTTAATGAAAAACTTGGAGTTCAAATGCTTATCAAGGAAAGTCTAATTAACTAGCCTCGTGAAAAAGAATCTAATTCCAAAATAAGTTAATAAATCAGAGTATTCAGAGACAGCTTGACCATAACAAGAAACCCCGTTAAATAGTTGTTTTATAAGTAAAATTAGCCAATCAAACAAACCCCCCCCCCCCGCTCTCTCTCTCTCTCTCTCTCTCTCTCTCTCTCTCTCTCTCTCTCTCTCTCTCTCCATGAGTTTGAGACACTTTCTTTCCGTTACTTACTTTATACCATCTATCTACAGCACTTTCTTCTACGTCTTTTTCTCCGCCCCATATCTAACAAAATTAAATTCCATATAATATCTATCAAACAATTGATAACTGTATTTTTCTGATAGTCGAAAACTTTTACATCAATGACCACATTCCTTGTGAGAATCTATGTAATCATCGAATCTTTTTGTGGCCCCTAAGCTTCATCGGATACAAGCTTGAATGAAAATCTTATCCCAGTTTTCCGTGACGTTGGTTAAGGTCACCATTATTTAAGGGAGGAGACTGTGTATGTCAAAAATTGAGAAAAGGTAATTGAAAGAATGAAGGAGATAATTGAGAGTAATTGTTTGCGGCAGTTTTGTGACATAAAATCAATTTAAAGGGTGTGAAATATCTGCTGAATTAGTTCATTATATAGTGATAATTGAGCTCTTGTTTAGGATATATCGGGGTTATTCATGGCGTTTAGGTCTTTACCAAAAAAAAAAAAAGGACGATTTTTCACCAGAAAGAATATACGAGTTCGCTTTGTTAGATGCGGGAAAAAAATAAAAACCACAGAAATTACAAAATAGAAGGGGTGAAGTAAGTAATAGAAAGTAGGTGACTAAATTCAGGAAGCTTGAATATAGTAAGAGAGAGAGAGAGAGAGAGAGAGAGAGAGAGAGAGAGAGAGAGAGAGAGAAGGGGTGTATGCTTCTAATGAGGTCTTTCAATAGATGGATTCACATAGTTTATGGATTATTGCAGAGGTAATTTGATAAAATGACAACGAGTAACTATCTTACATCCTGACAGGTGGAGGAAATCACACATTGATCTTAATAGTGATAACTCTTCTGAGATACCCAACATTGTCTCTGAAATCCCTTTTATTTCCCTGATGTTATTCCATTACTGCAAAAACTGCAATTGCACTGAGGTGAAAGGATTCATGATTCTTTAATGAAGCGATATATATATGAGGTTATAAGGATAGTCTAAAATTAAGAAAAATAAGTAAAGTTCAAAGAGAAACATGCTAGCATGAGGCATAGTAAATGTAATAGTTTATCATATCTCTCTCTCTCTCTCTCTCTCTCTCTCTCTCTCTCTCTCTCTCTCTCTCTCTTCTAAAATCTATAAATGATTTTTCTTATAATGAATTGGTTATGCAATACAATGAACTTTATCTTCTGCAAAAGAGGCAAGGTTTTGCAAC